>NW_019103749.1:0-266256 GCF_001856785.1 Myzus persicae
ATAAACCGCTCTGTAAGCATCATCCATCCCAAAAATGAACCACCGTTTTTTTGAGCACGTTTCATTAGATTTTCGATTACATTTTATAAAAATACTATACATGTATCTGCGGAATTATATTAAAAGATAATAATTTAACCCAAGTAAAGAAAATGCGAATCTATTTCAATTGTGATATTAATACATTATCTTAAACTTAGATGACCGTTGATCATAGCAAAATAGCGAATCAGAATAAATTCTTGCTCTATTGCATACATTTCATTTTTACGCCGTTATGATGGTTACGGCTTGGCTTTTAGAGCAGCTCGTCGAAAACAATATAAATATAATATAATACCACGACTGCTACTTGACGCTCGTCTACGGGTGGTAAAAAAAAGAACGAAAGGATATTATTATTTATACAACAAAAAAGGTTCGCAATAATACATTTTATCATACAATATACTTACCTTACGGTGTGCACCTCTCGAAAATCAGTCGAGTATAATAGGACCCGCCGACTATTGGTTTCTATGTATTTTTCATCGCACTTAAGTGAAGTTATCGTATATTATATAATATTATAATTTATAATTCATAGCTAGCTCGAAATATATGACGTTTTTCTTTACCTATTTAGGTATACTATGAAATGCCACAGAGTACAACTAAAGTTTGCCAAGTGTTTTTATTAAGGCACAAACGGTATAGCCAAATTTAAAGAAAAAAAGGACCAGTTAGACTTTTTATTGAAATTAATAATAATATATGATATTTTACTTGGGTTTTATACTATATTACGACATTATATTTACATCGATCGATTTCAATTTTCAACTACCTATGGGAATAACCGCTTCTAGCTTTAGGCATAGTCGTTATAGGTAGTACAACAACAATTTCGAATTCATGTTTCAAAAATAAATATGGAAATAATTGGGACTATTGATTACTAGTAAAAAAATGTTGAGTGTAAATAGATTTTTTCAGTTTGACTTGGCTTTATGCTAATAATTATTACAAGCCTGCGGATACGACTACTTTAAAGTTAAAACTAATATTATATACCATCACAATTGCGTTGGCCCGTTTTTACATGAAAAAATTATTTTCCTGTCTTACTCTACATGGTAAATAAAAATTATGAATAAGTTATTTTTCTTGTTGAATATTATTTAATATTTATACTTAACCTATGTGTTAAGACCGATAGTTGAATAGAAGTTTTTAAAAACCAGGTAAGATATTTTTTTCAGTTAAAAGAGAGGCCATAATATTTATGCATCTATATAATATAATATGACCACCGTAGCTGGTTGTAATAATTGTAACTATAAATTCTGATTTCGTGGGTAGAAAAAATAATAGGTAATAATGAGAATAATAACCGTTTCTTGGTCTTGATAAAAATGGAATTTAAATCTCTTATACAATACGTTTTGTCTCGAACATTAGGGTCGTTTAATTATTTGATTTACATATTAAACATAATATAATGTAAACCTCCATAATATAGTCGGACAAAATCATAACCGGTTTAATGCCTACGATGTAACATACATGTCGTGTTTTAAACACTGTACCTATTTGACTGACAATCGGACAAAAGCAGTAGGTACCTATTTTTTAATTGAACAATTATAAGTCCGTATTCTGATTAGAACCTTGTTATGCTAGAGTTAAATTTTCGAATCAATTAAATACTCTATTTCGGGTAGGTTAGGATCGGGTGGATAACTCTGATTAATGGAGCCATAACACTTAGGTCTTATAAAATTGGTTAAGTCGTGTTCCGACATTTGAACACGACGAAACATAAACCAATATTTTATTCGTATAATATACAATCGATAAACGATTACGATATTAGCCAACAGGTGTGTCGTTTTGTTTTGTCAAAGCCGAGTAGGTATATATACAATAATCATAGACAAATCGAATCGAAAAAGTCGTACGGAACGGCTGTTAAAATAGAATAACCTAACCTCGGCCTATAGGTTTGAGGAAGGCGTCACTATGACCGGTGGGATTTGTTTGCAGGACCATCATAATGATATGAAATATTTTCGCTTTTTGACCACAACGCGTCGTAAAACATCGCGAACTTCCGGTTGCGGAAACGGTATGGGAACGATGGTCGCATATACGGCATAAATAAATACCAATTACATTATAATAAATTATCATAAGTTAAAGCGAAACGCGTAATATCCGTCTACACTAATATCGCAGTGTAGTATATGACGTAGTTATACGTTCGCAAGTGCGATATAAAACGCATCGTGCAACGCGATCCCGAAGAGCTCAGACGATTTTTTTTTTTCGGGATAAGCCGATTAAACAGCGGGAGAGAGTTACAGTGCACCACGTCGAGAGTGACAGACAAAGAGAGACGGTGGAAATAAAGTGCACCGGTGTAGGTATACGTTGACAAATTAAATGTCAGACGACATTTCTGCTCGAGGACGTCGCGTAGTCGTCGGTATAATTATAATATGCGTACATGCGCACAAGATATATAATAATAATATGTATTATTACTATCGCTCCGCTGCACCGGTGTTTAATGGCATCGTGTTGCACACACACACACATCGCATCGCTAATTAGTCGTCGACGATGAGTGCATTCTGTAGTTGTACCTAACTAAACATAATATAGTGTACCACATACCAGCTATGTATATATATATATATATATGATATATTGCGTATGGCTACCGCTGAATCTGTACGTACACCTCGACCAGTGACTGAGGTGAGGGCGGAGAATGGAAAAAAAAGTGACGAGTTTATATTATCATAACTTATAAATTGTATTTGCTGTTTAGTGTGCGCGTGTCCGTAAAAGCGTAAAAGCTCAAATGTTTTAAATCCTACTTAATGGGATTTCAAAAATACGTTTGAATTAATAATAATTAACCTCCGCAACGGGACACGAGAACATTGGAAAATATTATGACTATGTTTTATTATTAAACACAATTTTATAATACACGTATATATACATCGAAAGAGCACTTCTTTGATGTCTGTTCATCTAATTTTCTGTTATAAATTGGTTTATATTTTATTTAATATTATGTTGGTAAAATGTAACGTACCTATAGGTAGTACTATGAATATTGTAATATGTGTATATAGGAAAGGGAAATTATGTTTTATTAAATTCTCAAGAATTTACCTTTTTCCTTCTCTCTTATATATACCACATCCGGATGTACCGGCTGAGAAATGTTCGCTAAAAATGATTTCGGTCGTTAGAAATAAAAAAAAATGTCGACGGGCACCCGCTGAAGCGCAATCAACTTTTATTTGGATAAGAACCACTGCCACAAACTTACTTTATTTTTTATCGTCAGGTGACTTTCTTTCTCTTTCGTTTTATATTACTTTCTAATGCATTATTGCTTTTACGAACGATTTTCCTCACTGACAACTGTCCTAACCCCTAACTGTCAATAACAAATGGTAGATTAACGTGAGTACGTTGATTATTCAGGTGAATACGATAATAGTCAGCAGAGTTTGTAAATAAAAACTTAGAACGATTTGTAACATACAATTATTATCTCAACTTTTAACGAAACTAGTTGTATGATTGCGAAACCAAACACAATATCACGACTAAAATAAAAAAAAAAACATCAAATGAAGAACTAAAAAATCAAATAAATATATTTAAAAATCAGAAACCTTATCTGGATATATTTTTGCAAGAATCTCGAATCTCGAGGCGAGAACAACGACTTCAGGACGAACAATACCAGCACCACGTGACGGAGACGGATGAGGGTCGCGACTAGGACGGACAACAGCAGTGCAATAGTGCAAGACTTGTGCGGGCGCGAGATCGATAGGCCGCGTGATTTTAATCAGAGTGGCGTTTCGTTTAAGGAGAAAAATATATAAACCTTTCTCCGCAGATACGCCTCCCCTCGCCACTGGACACCAACGGCGGCGACCTAAGTGCCGTAAGCTATATAAAAGACCCTTTCCACCGCCGTAGCACATCTAAAATATCTAAATTATGGGCGCCGAATGTTTATGACAGACTCGGAAGGCAATTTGTCGTCCTCTCGGAGCCCATATTATATTATTGCGCTCGCGTATATTATATTATTATTATTATTATTATTATACATCTTCCCGGGAGGCTGAATTATTTTAGCGGGACTAAACGCGCCATCGAAGTTCAAGTGGGCGTGCTCGTGTATGTATATAATACTTGCCCGAGCGGCGGAAGTCGACGGTTAAATGGCATGATCTGGCTAAACTTCTTCCCCATTTCCGCACCATTGTCTCTATAAACGCTCATATGAAAGCTCCGGACATTCATCGTTAGCCTCAGGCTAATAATATAATATGTACTTACATTGTGACTATACATGCACACGTCTTTTCCAACTTTGTGGCATATTTTTACTATAATGTGCGATCAAATCACTTCGCGGTAACTATACCGTGGCCCGTGTGTATACTCGTAGTCCCGAGATAAGATCCGATATAATAATATTTTATACCTACCCCGAATATATAGGTACCAACAGAGTGTTTCACAGCAGTATAGTGCAGCCTTTGCTACCGCCTTTTTAATGACTGCAGGTAAGGCCGTGTGACTAAATTTAATGAAAATTATTAAAATATACCATTATAGTAATACTTACTTAAATCAACTAAAAAATAAATAAACAACATAGATTTATCACATATATATTATACAGGTATAATGGCTATAAATATATAATATTATATTGTTACGATTAAGAAACTCAAAAACGATCATTTTTTTTCAAATTCAGGTAAAATTATTAAAAGTGTAAACAGTTCGATAGTTGCAGGACGTTTTATTTCCTGCACGAGAAGTCGTGGAAAACGAATTTTCTCGGCACTCGTAATGTTTTCTGTAGGTACCTATACTTACTAAAGCGTTTGTAAATTATTATTCAAACGTTTTTCGATGTATATTTTATGTACCGTAAACAAATCCCAATCGATTATAATATATACCTACGTTCTATTTGATGTGTTCTTCGCGGACGAATTTATCGCGTTTTTTCTTTAACATTTTTATTTCTTTTTTTTAAGACTGCAACCGTTTTCGATTAGCTTACGCAAATATATATACACATTCAGACCAACTGTGTTTATGTTCAAACGATTTCTGAGTACCAATGCAAATAAAAGCAAATAAGCTCTGAAGTCAACGATTGAACTACGATTACAGTGCGGAAACGGAGAAATGAGTTGTTTACCTACTCCGGTATAGGTGATAATATCACCATTGAAATATTATACAACTCAGGTACTGGTAATCTGCAGTGCGTGCGACGGCGCGAAATCTGTATTAATTTTAAATCACGCGATTCACAACAAAAATATATAAAGATCGTGTCTTTGTTCACGAGATGAGTGGTTGTCCGCGGGGCTTTATTATTATTATCATAATATATAGCCCGCCCGTCTTAGTGCAATTACACGTATATATATGAATAATAATAATATAATATTCTCGCAAATACCCGTATATTAAATAAATATTATGCCATGAGATCGATGCCCGCCGAAGGCATTTGTGTGCGGTTAAGATTTTTTTTTAATGGGTAGGTTAAGAGCGCCGATAACATATTATAATGCATACGATAGTGACTAGTTTGCGTGTGATTCGTGTGAACACAACTTTCCGTAGCTCTAATGCCTACAAGTTTAGTGATATAAACTACGAAGTGAATTGGTGCACTTAGTCCTCAGCCCCAATTAAAGGGTAAGTGCATAGTACCTATAATGTCCTATTTCTAAGTAGGCATACGTATACAATTTTTAAAAAATATTATGAGGGGACTTATTTCCACCAAGGAATTTTAAATATTTCCATCTACGCCATTTACTAGACATGCTGTAATTCTTTTATCGCAGACCGCTTGAACCTCAGTCCAACGTCTGTTCCGCGGACATCCGATATTCCAATGAATGGGTGGTAAAAAAAGACTTGACTTATGTATTATGTATCAATATAATATGTCCATGAATATTATTACTATCTATAATCTACATTAAAATCATCAACAGATTAAATACGACGAATCGGGTCGGATCATTGAATCGGACAGTATAAAAATACTCGCAACCACCTCTCCGAACCAGGACAAAACTATATCGTAGGTGCTAAATATCCTATAAAATAAATGTGTACGATTATTATTGGGCGACGTTATAAATCGGCTTTGTAAATACGGTTGATCAATTGCATCGTGTTTGATCATCGATCTGCGCATAATATTATTACCACCATTGCATCATACAGTCGCGGGTATTCGTGTGCCAGTTCGCTAACTGCACGGCCCCGTTATGTACTGATCATAATATTAATGTTATTATTATGTTACCGTGTGATATTGTTTTTTTGCAGATACAGACAAGCGTGCGCGTGTGTCCAATCGTTCGTATCAAAGTGTGTGCAGCCAGAGTAGCATAATAATATAATATATAATTCACAATCAGTGGCTCGTCCTCGAGAAAGGGGAAAGACTATATACCTATGAATTGGCTATGATGTGACGTTTTACTGCACACACACTCACCTTACCCTATACACAACACCGGGGGGTGTTTGCCCTCACCCCACTGAACAAACGTCGTATAACTCGAATGACATATCGACGTGTCTGACTGCAGCAGTCAATGCTGCAGCGGTTATCGTTAAAGTGATATATAATATTATACTGGAAACGATATCGTATATAACCTCTTTCTATATTTATTTTTATCGTCGTCTTTAAAAGCTAGATTTTAAATGTATGACTTTTTATATTATAATATTTTTATCTGTCTAGCCGTCATCGCCATATTACCTACAGAATGAGCCACAGCGTTTTCCCGAGTTCATAATTATTTACAATAACATAATATTAATTAAATATTGTTCAGCAATAACGGTAACCAATAAATAACCATTGAAATACATTGCGATGATTTGACTTTGCAGGTAGGAAACGCCTACAAGCTTAAATATAAGTATAATACTTCTAGAGTTCTAACCCAGGTATATCTAGGACCCCAACCTTCTCATATAATAATTCACATAGACTTATAGGAATAAACGAGGATTGGTCTTGTCAAACTGATAGGTAAAGAGAGATATTCAGCTTGAGTTTTATCATAATAAGTGTGAGAGAAATGAAAGTACTGTTTCGAGGACAGCCGATTGGAGTGATCAGTTCAACGCATTGATTAACTATGAAAATAGGATTCTGCTAGTAAGAATCTTGCACGCGTTTCATACACCTGATGTTCCGTTTATTTCTAAGTCTATGATAGTAAGCCTTTTAAATAATCGATCCTGTGAAATTAATAAATTAAATCCGCATTTTGTTCAAAAATGTTTTATTTTTCTACATTTTTTTATAATACAAGATACATTTTTAAAAAACGGTTTCTATGAATTAACACGTTTTCTACGTCCTAACAACTACCTATAGGGTTTATATTTTTAAAAAAATATAGCGCTTGCTTAATTGTTTAAAATATTGTCGATTAGACGACGAATATAGGTACATTATACAACCAGTCGGTTCCATGAATACGTAAAATATTTAATATGTTAATAATATGTAGTTTCCGTAGCGTGAAAGTCTTTGAAGGACTTTGAAATAGACGTTCCACCCCCACGGACACGTTTACTGTTTACGTATAATATGCATAGCTGCAGTATAATAGCGATTACACGTTTCGCCTCCCGTTGTATTATACGCATAATACATAATGTGGGCAATTTATTTCACATGATATATTTATAATATATTGTATTGTACTTATGTATAGCATAATTACCGAAAACGCGTCGCATGCAGCTCAATATCATCATCATCGACACCGCGTGTGCTAGGTTTCACATTTAATCACAAAAAAAACCCAGCTCGTAAAGTATAATATATTATGATATATTATAACAAACGACTTTTACATTACACATAGACTACTATATGTAACATGTATATACATATATATATATATATGTATATTGCGGCATGCACATCATGCTCTTTAGCGTTTTTCACGTGCAATGTGGAAAACACGCACACACTCGCGTGCACTGCACTGGCTCATATACCTATATACACACGCGTTCGGTTACCTGCATATTATATATATTATGATCGTCGCCGAAACTTTTAACCCTCAAAAATCGTATTCTCCCAGGCGGTCGTGAAAAAACGCAATAAAATAATACGTGTTTTGCGGTGCACACACAACTTACGAGCCCAAATAACGACATCAAGACTATACCCCTACCCCTCTCTGACCCGCCCCATTCGCAAAACACCGGTCGGCTGATGGAAAACGGATGTACGTCCTATCAGCGACGAGTGCGTAGTTATATATATATATATATATACAATCCGCCCAATTAATCCCGGGGACGTCGTCGTTGTAGGCACCGCGATAAACTCGCATCCGAGGGGTAGAAATATTACACCAAGTACCTATGTATGTGCAGTGTGTAACTAAACGCGTGAACGAGTACGCTGACCCGTAAGACCGAATAGCACGCACTAAACACACAATATAAACATAACGTCGTACTCGACCACAGATAGAATGCGTATGAGACCACCCTAGGCCATCTTGTGCGAATCTTTATGGGGGAGAGGGCGAGGAAAAAAGGACGCTTGTAAAATAAATAATGTATAGAATACGTCCATCAGTCCAGGACTCTGGAGCCCAAATTCTAATTTTTCCACTACATAATATACAACCGCACTTTAGAAACTAATTTGTGACACAACATGTTTTATAATATTTGTAGCCTAAATTTACAACTATTATCACCACCCTGCTGCAGCATCGCCACGAATATCAAAACATTGGTTTCCAAAGTTACAAATTTTGTAAAATTGTGTCAAGTTTTTGTAATCGAAGATATTTAGTTCAGGGCACCGAGCAGATAGATGACTTCAAACATTTTATTAGACGACAGAATACACAATGTATAGTAATGTGATAATGGATAAATTTAAATAACGTTAGCACGTGTGAAAATAATAATAAATTGAAATACCGCCGAAAAGCTGTTGTTTATTATTAAATAGATCGCCGTGTCTTTGTCGTCGTTGTTAATGAATAATATTTACGCGACGCATACTTATGTATAATATATGTACTGTGGGAGGGGAACGAAGTGATTCGTGGCCAAATCCAACTATACATATAAGCTACACACTGTGTAGATTGTAAACATATATTAGTCACTCGGGAGGCGCATCGCCTGTCATGGCCTCGCGGGTCCCTTTGTGGGTCTTTTCTATTTTCGAACACGTATAATATATATTTTGGCCCGGTATTTCACTTTTAACCATGCATCTATATATTATATACTTCATGCGGATGCAGAGGGACGTCTACAGCAGACCCGGTGACATTATTATTATATTATTTTTACTATATATACATATGCGCTCACACGCGCACCTTTCTAACGACGTGAGATTTAACGCTGACACGGACGCTGGTCCTTATGTGTATGTATTTTATATATTGCACGCTCGTGTGGGCTGCGTTTTATACCTCTCTCGATATAATTCACCTTCCCCTAAATAATATAAATACGTATATATACATTATGGCATGCCGGGTATATATATAGCGAGCGTATACGACGATCGTCTACCACCCCACCCTTCCCCCCCCCCAAACCCTCCATCTACCGCCACTACACGACTACCACCGCCTTCACCTCCACCATCACCCCTACCGGAACTCAAACAATTCCGATTTTCCGGTGGATAAGCGTCGTCGTATTCGTAGCTGCAGCAGCAGCAGCAGCAGTCCGACACCGGCGAGTTTGTTTTCTCCCCATTCGCGCGGTGAATAAATGACCCGTGCTCACGTTGCAGAGAGAGGAAGGACCTTTTCTGCACGCCCGCGCCCATATAGTCCCTGCCTATATACGTATTTATTCGGTATTCACACACAACAATGTACCTATATACATACATGCAAAAGGCCGGGAAAAAAGTCTCCGGCATAATTAATATTCAAGGCTGGGTGTTAAATTATATTATATATATATATATGATGAAGGGTGAGCAGGCAGGCAGGCAGGTGGGATGATGATGATGATGATAGTAGTCGCGGGGGAGTACTCCCAGAATATTTCGCGTTCCGCCGAGTTTTGCTCGAGCAAGAGCCTCAAACACACGCACACACACACGAGTCCATTGTATGTATTTTACGACGAGTTCACGCGTGCTCATATTGTATATTATATACTTGAATGTGTATACCAAGAGCGACGGAGGAGAAAAACCACACGATTTATGCGCTTAACGCGGTCGTACCGTTTTAATTGAGATTTCGCAGTTTGTATACAGGTATACCTACATATTTGTTTGTATTTTCCCACGTATAATTGCGGTCATCTTGCGAATAAAATATGCCAAACGGCGGTAGAAACTCGAAGCACGTGCACAGTACCTATTTATTATATTGGTAACAAATTAAGCTTTCAACTAATAATAAAACAATAATAATAAAATATTAGGTTTAAATTATAACTCATCGTCACACTATTCTATGGGCCATTGGCCAGCGCTTTCCAGTAAGTAAACACATTTCTACATTTATCGACAAAATATAGAGGTGGTGGTGTTATAGAATATTGTTGGTAAACTTAGTTCTGAGCCAATTCAATTGTATATCAGTTGGTAAAATACAATCATAAAACCAACTAATTTGATCAAGTATTCAACGAATTTGTTATGATCCGAAGTCGTAAAATATGAAAGTTCTCAATTTAATAAACAACAAATATTTTTAAACACATTTCGATTTATACATTTTTACTTATTTCAATAAAAATAAATAGAGCATATATCTTGTTTTTTTGTTTCAATAAAATCTGACCCTAATCATAATAGCTATTATTTCCTATATAGTATAATATTATAAGCAATAAAAGTGTCACCACTTCTTTTTATCAGCCAATTCATGTTTATCGTACTGTCATAATTTACAGAATGTGTATTTCTTATTAAAAAAAAAGTGTATCATAGATAGTATAAGTATATTAATTACAGATGTAGTTGGAAGTGTCATTACAAGAGACTTTGTGCGGGATGACGTACAATATTGTTTTACTTATATATGAACTATATAATTTCTAAGTGAAAAGTTATCACCAATCTTCATATTTTACATGTATACAATTGAATATACTATACAATTATTAATATTAAATTATATTCTTGTCTTACATTATGATATAAGACTTTTTTTACCCAACTAATATATATATATATATATATATATATAATACAATTTTCAGATAATTTAGCCGCGCTATTATATAAATTATAAATATTCGTCTTCGAAATCACTTATACCTAAATATTTATAATATACCGGATATGTATTCCAATATAGCATTTGGTGAAAATATTAATCTAAAAAATCGTTATAATTGTACCTACACCACTAGGATACTTATATTATATATTTAACTTGGCACTATCTAACATAACAGTATATTTTTATTTATTATTTTCGTACATTTAATTTATATTTATCGGAGTGTATGTGCCCGTTTCGGAAAATAGATAACCACCCGCCGGGGTTGGAGAAGGACGATAATTATATGTAAATTGTCAGACGCTTTTCAAACGGTTTATACATATAATATACATAATATATTATATATAGGTAGGTAGATAAAAGAGATAAAAGCGAAAAGAAAAAAGACGACAGAGGAGCGGTTTAAAGGATTTTCCGCAAAAACTGAACTGTCCTTGGTACCCGGCCGAGTGGTATATATTATATAAATAAAGTGAAACAGTGATGGTGGCGGTATAAAGCTTAAGTACATGATCTCTTTTAGATACATATATATTTTTTTGCTTGTTTTTCACGCCTTTCCGACACCGTCCCCACTCGTCCCCGGGATTAAGGTCTCCCGATAATTATAACGTCTGCATGTTGCGAAAGGGCGCGAAAGGCTGTAAAAGCAACTAGCCGTTGGTTGTAGTGTATATACGGGAGAAAGACCGATTTATTAGCTGTCCGATGCGGGTTACGCGATTGGCTTTGTGCCTGCCGCCGCAGCCGCGCTTTGATATTCGCGACGGCCAGGAAAACCGGGTCTCTCACCCCTCACCCCTCCAACCATCAATAATTGTTAGTGAGAGGCGCCAGAAAAATTCTCCTCTGCTACACACACACAAACACGATAAAACCACATACAAATGCATTTCTCTGCGAGCGTTTTCAAATCCAGCTTTCTCGGCTTTTTTCTAAATCCTGATAAAGTGACGGCGACGATAAGATGATACTTTAATGTTATAGGTATATAATACGCGCGACGCTCGGATCCCGGAGGAAAATCTTCGTTACCGACATCCGGGCAAGTAAGGGGAAAAAGGTACCTATCGTGTAATTTTCTAAGTGTAAAAAATAGTGAGGCCTAATAAAAAAAAAAACAGGTAAAATGGTATCGGATGGAATAAAAATTTTACTCAATTTGGTGTGACAAATTAAATTCATAAAGTTAAAATGATTACCGAAATAAAATGCATGGGTAATTTGTTGTATGGACCCTCTACGTTAACATTTGACTAAAAAAATATAATGATAGGTCATAGTTACGTATTATATTAAAACATATGAATAGTGCTCAAATAAAATATAAAATAAATGTCGTCAAAAGAACGTCTGTAAACCAGTTATTATCGGCTTGTAAAAAAAATAATATTATTATTATACGTCTAACGTCTCCTTATTGTTTTGTATCTTTGTCTCCGTCTAGGGAAACTATCGTGATAAATAAATTATTATGCTAAATTACGAACCAAACGTGGATAACGGGCATAGGAATTTATCGATTACAATAATAATAATAATAATAACAAATAATAATACACCAACACGGAACCCTCTACATATTTATACATTCACAAATTGTATTATGTTCACATAGACGTGCGTAGTAAGTACCGTATTATAACGGTCAAAGCGATTGTCAGTTTGAAGTGCGCCGACTTTTGCTCTTACTCGGAAGCTTACCTACTATACAACGTCGAGTTACCACAATATATGCTGTGTAGATGGGGGCGATCATCAGGAAAAATCAAAACGATGACAGGCCATGCTTATAATAATAATAATGCAAAAAAAAAACTCACTTGGTGAAGTCTTTTTGCAGAGTCGACAGCTTGACGCGGCATCTGTCTGCCTCGGAACTGGAACCCTTGAGTCTCGCCTCCGTGTCCAGGCGCAGTCTTCTCTCTCTGTCCACATCCATCTGCAACCACTCACGCTGAAAACAAAAGAAACGGAAAACATTAACTACTATTGTCAGACCATGATGCACAATACTAATTGTATGTATATAAATAATAAATAATACATTTTATTATACAGCTGTGCAAAGTGCATCGTCACAGCGGTTATACGACTTTCGAACGATAATTTGATTATTGCCCTTTTATGTAAGTACAATACGAAAATAATAGTGCTCAAAAATTAAACAATAATATTCTCTATTTAATATCAATATAAAATTAAGTATTTAACTATTATTTACTTTCCTAAAGTATTATTAAATTGTTTTTCGTGCGAAAATTGAATTTTATTGCAAACCCAAAAATCTATTACAATAACAACGTAAATCAACCAGTGCTAGTCTTGTGACGAACGGTAGTCATTAATGGTTGATAAATAATCCCACGACGACCGACGAAACTATACCTTATAACCGCTGCACATCATAGATCATAAAAAAACATATCTCTTGTACATATTACTAAAAATTTATATTTTATATAAACTACAATATTATTAAAAAAAATGGATTTTTTAACAATTAGCATCTTCTTTACCTGGCAATTAACATTTTTATGTAATGAAAAATAATCATTTTATAATTATATTTTAGTTGTATTAGTTTGTTTAATCATTTGCTGGGTTCTTGTATTGAACATTTCATACGTCTTTATTTATCTGTATTTATTGTTTGTATATGTTGTATTACACTAGATCGTCGTTCATTTCTACTTTATTTCACATATTTTGCAAAATAAAATTCTTCCGTCTGAGGAAAATACATTATACCCAAATTCCAAAATGAAACCTCTCAATCGACTAATTTGTGTTTTTTTTCTTTTGGCATATTATACCACAAATACGAGCGCTAATAAATACAAAAAATAACGAATACAAATACAAATACGACAACTACTGACGATACATGCACACGATGACGATCGTAGTCAGCCGATGACTATGTACTGGCAAACAAAATAGTACTGTAAAAGACAGATTAAATAAAAAAAATATTATTGTCCTCAGAGCTAAAAATAAAATGGGTTCCCCGTAACGCTATTGATTATCGCTTTATCGATATTATTGCCAACAAAATCATGTAGATAAAATTAGTTTACTAAAAAATGGATTTAAGAGTAAATAATCAAAAATTATTTTAAAATATGCAATAAAAGTCAATAAATCTTAAAAATATGCATTTGTAGAAAAAAATTCCAAAATATGCAAACATATACACAATAAACTTTTAAACTTTAACTCCTAACACCACAACACAAATTTGTACAGGATAAGATTTATTATTTTTACATCCCGAACAAATATGCAAATGCATAAAGTCCCAAGCCCTGGTCATGACCAACAGAGTATATAGAGGACCCGGACGTAATAAGGTTATAGCGGTTTTGAATATTATCTCGGTGTCCCGAGATAAAGTGTTTCGGGACCGCCAATCATCCCCGAATTAAACTTCTATATTTTACGTTACCATTTTGACTTCTACTAAACGTATTTTCTAGAAGAAAAACAATATTGGCTTTAATGGTCGATAAATCAATAATCAAGTTGATTATTTGATTGACAGATGTATTTTATTTTAAATTTATCTTCCCGGTTTGGTGACCACAATATAATTGACAAATACGTTAATTGTATACCGAGGCGGTTCAAACAATTTTTGTTACCTCTAATTGAAAATTTTTTAATTCATCTGGATTGGATTTACAATCAATTAGTTTTTGCCATATGAACGTATGTCGCGTATAGAGTACTGACCATTGTGCCTGGTATTCCAGTTAGAAAAAATAGGTTATTCAAAGTTAAAACTGCACGTGGTTTGCCGCGAAAGAGTGATGAGGTTTTTTCCTATTATATATCAGAACATAATGTTTTGTATTTCAGTGTTTGTGAGTTTATTTCATGACGTATCTATCGTTGTATCGCACGAGTTTTAAATTATAAACATTTGAACCTATACATATATTACATATTATAATTTAAAATACCATGATGCACACATTGTGTATAGATACAGCGTGATAGCCGTATGGACCGCCCTGTAGTATATAGCACGTCAGCTATAATTATTACTCAGGAATAATACGCAGTGTCGAGATAACAATTTTGGGACCCAGGTGCAAACGCATTTTAGAGGCCCCGCATAGATAAATAATAATAACAGCCTCTAAAATATTATATGACCGACAAACAGTTTTATATCCATTATATTATAATTATTACATAGCATTTGTGGGTACTATAATAGGTTGTCGACAATGAGTTATTACATATTTTGTAATTTTGTATATTATTCAACGTCAAAGTAGGGTTTATACACTTCATCGTGTCCCGTGACCATATTCAATAGTTCAATACGCATATTGGTAACACGCGTCACCTATTTCATAAAAGTTGAATATTATAATATTAAACTCTACAAGACAAGGTGTAAATGGTGGGAACCCGATTATTTTAACCTGATATTTCAGACCACTGCAGTGGTTGTAATGCGCCGACATGCAAGACGTGGCTGATGGCGGATATCTGAAATGGATCAAATCAAACGATGAACCCGAAGTTCGAAGTCGAAATAAAACATGTACGCGGCGCGAAACACGGAAACCGGAACACGAGTGTTGTGAACGACGAACGATACGTTTTACGGCGACAGCCTCCCAGCATCGTTTGAAATCGATGTTCAGTATACCGTAGTCCTGGACTATTTTTTTTTTTACTGTACATTATAATACAATATGATATGGCGTTCGCTCACGGCAACATCGAAAGGTCGCTCGAAAATATATTGTTGGGCGTTGGCACTAAAGTGAAAATCGACGCACATCACGAGCGACGCACATTCAAACATGTTATAGCGTATTAATACGCAATCGCGGATGACGATGCGAAAACGATTTTTGATTGAGGGCCGAATGGCACGTCGACGGACGCGCAGTTAAAGGCCAGCAGAGACTGTGGTTTTCCTCAGACTGACGTTGTTGTGATTTTATAACTTGGCGTGTTCCGAATTGAGGTCTCGACAATCTCGGATGCCTTCAATAATTCGCAGTGGCTCGTACAAAAACTACTGAGACGTAACAATGTTTTCTCGGTCTCAATTTTGCTCTGGCAACCGAATTTTTTTCAATAAATTTAACTTATAAAAAAATATTTATTACTATAATATATTTACATAGTACGTGTACTGTACTCAGACACTAACAGATATATCTGCATGCAAACGAGTCGTGTCAAATACGCGTTACGTTGTTATATTATTTTATTATCTTTTTCATCTTATATTAATATTTATTATAATAATATATTATGTTTTCGTTAGACCGATGGACGAGTGTGTATGTGTGTGTGCTGTCGACAAATGGATATTTATATGGTCGCGTTTCGTGTCATTTCCGCGCCGCGAGTGTTTTTCGGTACACATCATGCAAGCAAAACATGGTATATTATATATTATTATATATCTGAAGTCCTGAAATATGCATATATATATTGTTATGATATTATATATAAGTGTCTTTTATATTATCATAAGGAAGACGAACATGTCAAAAACGAATGTAACATTATTACTTGACTGCGCAGTCCGCGGAAATCCGAGATCGCCACCGGACGTAGCAGATCGCCTGTGATCGTTTCCGCCTAAGTATGTTGTATCGTAGGAAAAATAATATATAATTTAGTAATAGTATTTTGTAATTAAACGGTGGCAGTAACCGCGATCGCGTGAGAGCATAATATTATACCAAAACCCACGGACGAAATATGTGTATCAACAATTATTGTTGTCGAACGGAACACTCTATGGCTGAGCGGATGACTACAATAATATTATTATTCTACACGCCGAGCACACAGACGGCGACGCGCCACACGTGTCTTGTGCGTCCGGCAACACGATGCGTAACAAGTCATGCGTGTGTGTACCTATTGGCTATTACTTACAAATAAATAATAATTACAGACGGCCGAGAGAACATATTATTATTGTATTTTTTTTTTTTTTATTTAAGAAAAAGCCTTGATGACGTGACCATTGACTTGTTTCACACAATATGGTATTAAATGATTATTATAATGTTGTAATAATATTTTCATTTTTTATTTTTAATAACAAAATAAGTGGATATACGAGATGTAACAAAAAAATCTGACAAATAAAATAACTAATCTGTTCTAATCAATAATGGACATATTTTTTTTAAATATTTAATTTATAGACGCTCGCGCTTCAAGTAGGTAAAGTACAACATTATTTATATTTATTATTTAATACTGAAAATATTAAATATTAAATCGTCTTAGGTATACAATTTTTTTTTGGAAAAATTAAAATTACCAATTTGTAAATTTAGACAAATTTTGAAGACAAAAATTAACTTGAATCTTAAAGGTTAATTTTTACAATTTTTTTAAGTTGTAATGATTGCAATTATTCAATATTGTATTAGAGAAAATGTATTTAAAACGTAATACCTAACTTTTTTAAAAATATTTTTGTTGGGAATTTAAGAATACACATATATTTCTTAAGTAATTTATTGTACATACGATTTTTACAAGTTTTGTCATACGTTTAATTCAATAATTCGTTTTTATCAATTTTTTTTTTTAAATTTATATTTGTCAAGTGTTTCTGTTACACTATATATATATATATATAAACATAAAGTGCATAATATATGCTCATTCGCAACTATACGTATTATCAGGTAGGTAGGTACTAGGTACTTATTATTATTATGAAGCGCACTGTCAGATCGGGTAGTCAGCTGCAGCGGCGGCGGCAGTGGCGGAGAAACCGGGGCCAGACACACCGCATCACCCCAAGGTTAAGTATACTAATATGTAATCAACGGCCAGTCGTTTGCCATCCACTGCCCACCCATCCCTCTATAATATGTAGTTGCTCCCACCCACTTAAATATAATACTACATATATATAGCTGTACATATATATTTGGTATATATAATACATATATATATAGACACCAGTCCAGACGAAACTGCAACATATACTATACTATGATTGAATAATAAAAATTTCAATATTATCAAGAATATAATCACAGAAGTATATTATAAATTATAATACTATTAATTATTATAATACAAACATTTATTTACGAAGAAAAAAAATAGAGTAATAATAATATGATATACCTTCACCACGTAAATATATTACATGACACAATATTAAAAGGCGCATAATATTTTTAAAATTAGTTTTTACTATAATTGTAAAACTATAATTTGAGGAACAATATCTGCTAACTGTGCAGCATTGATTAGGTGAAAAGTCGAATTCGAAAAACCAAATTATTATCACTCGTGATGAATGAAATATGTTCAACTAAAACGTAAGAATAGGTTTTAACGTAGGAATATACGTTAATAATAAATTAAAAAAGCACAACGCGTATTATATTATTGAGCATTTGCCATGTCTACTGCAGCTGCACACGTGGTGATCAAAACTTTTAACACGATTTTCGTTCTCCCCAAACTTACCGCAACAAACTGTTCACGACATATAGTAAAGTTTTCGGAATGAAGTAGAATAAAGTGAGTGTTATAAACGTTACATCGGGTAAACGTTAAAGATCTCGGGACGTGTATGCCATATTGATAGGTACAACCTACAACAATTAATAACCAACTAACCTACACACAGGGCAGTAGAGAGAGAAACCCAAGCCTGGGGGTAATACTTCGGGGCCCCACTATTTTTGACCACTATCATCGACTTTGTCGAGTAACTGTTAGGAGTAGAATACTCATAAAATTGTTATTCTTATTTGTTTCTTTAGTTTGAAAAATGAGTAATAGTCCCAAATTGCCGGGGGCGAGGGAGTTAACCTTTCCTCCTCCTCGTCAGGCCTACCTATCACATGATAATATCATTACATATTGTACAGCGTCGGGGTATATGGAAAACGATACACAACAATACATTAAAGTCTACAGAGCTGCAGAGGGTGTCATTAGCTCGGGGAGGACTGCAGAGGAATACCCATCGGCCGTTAAACGCGATCATACACTTCATAATGTTCCTCGGTAAATATTATATTATAAAAGTCGTATGTCGGATTCGCATAGCTGCATGATGATGGAACGACACATATTTTGAGGATCGTAACTACTATATTGTTACACGCTAGTTCGTGGAAAAATCTCCACATGACGTTAAAATATACGTTCTTTCCGGTTCCAACTCCACGGCGCGAGGTGTATCAGATGTAGTCGGCTGTCGCACGAATCGGACGAAACGACCAACGAAATAATAATATTCTTAATCTGCACACAGTTCACATCATCCCGACGATGACAGAACGCAGTGATAAAACACACTGTGATGTGGAACTACACACTCCGCAGCTCTTGAATATAATATTATATCCGTCTTACAATATTTACGACGATAAAAACGCATTCGAAACCCGATTCCGGTCCGTCCGGCCGCGCTCATTATTATCATTATTATTATTTTGGAGTATCGTATTGCATTCGTGCAGTGTGTCATAATCATCGTCGTATACCGGAGCCGGTATAGGAAAAGTTTAACAAAAATAAGACGACATAATATGTAAGAGTATAAAAAAATAAAATCGTCTCTTCCTCTTTCCGCGCGGTACGCCCGCCAGTGGCCATAGATTTGTCGTGTGTATAAAATGGTTTTCTCCTCTTCTTCTTCTATCGTTTTATCGGGTTCTTCCGCCCGGCTTCCTCGCGACAACGTTTCGGTTGATTAACTCGTTGCCGTACGACAATATCGCAGTGTCTTGCTCCTTCTCCGCGTAATAAACAAAACTATAAAAATATATAAGTCTCATTTTCGTCGTTTTTTATATACATTTTTATGACAGGCGGTCCCATGCGTGCGACTGTGTGACTCTATAATACATACTCATAAGACGAGGTAAACGCATATACGTACTGTATATATTATACAGGGTGTTTATCAGCGTATGTTTATATCTCCCCCCCCCCCCCCACTGACACGCAATTATTTATATTTAATATTTTTGATACAAAAACACTGAAATGTTCTTTTTACTTTTTCATGGATAATAATAGATAGACAATGTACATATAGCATATTATTAATAACTATATAGAGTTAATTTGTGTACCTACATGTCATAAAGATTTAACAGGTAGGTTATTAATTTAAATCGAGTAAATTCAAATATTGTATAGGTAGACAGGTAGTTTTATTATTATGTAAGTCTTAGCTCGAACACGATAGAGCAGGTGTTCGCCGAAGACTGCTACGAGGCGAAACACCCTGTATAGTCTTTAGTACGGATTCGCGTAGGCACATAATACAATATATTATTATAAACCTTAATATACACCACACCCGATACCTATACCTGTTTTTCGATTATTTTCTTTAGTATTATTATCGTTCAATTACGCGTGCGATACAATATACTATATAAGCTAAATTCGGCCCTAACTGGCTGTCATGGCACGTTGTTTATTATTTAAACGTGAAACGTTAGATGACGTTTTCCGACGGACCTCCCACAAAAAAAGCCGAAAAAATTCGAAATCTATACTATGTATCTATATTCTACACCAGCTGTGTGGCTGTGTTGCATCGCAGCTATAGAATATACACCATCAGGGTTCCGATCCGATGACATTTTCCCTTGACCTATTCCGTTAATCAGTGATCAATGAGATTAGTATTATTTCTTAGTAAAATAACAAGCAGAAATCTATGTGAGGACGTTTTTTGAGTAGTAAAAACTAGTCAGATTGCAGTATTCGTAGTAAACACGAACAGCGATGACAATTTCAATCGAAAACATAAAACTTATAATAAAATAATTTTTAACATAATTGTTTTATGACAGCACAAGAAAACGAAATAAAACGTCATTATGAATACATTTCAGGTGATTGAACGGTACGCAATTATTAAACCTCCAACCTCAACGGTGTACAAAATGTATTATTCACTATAATAATACTTTACATAATATATCATGTAATTTTAGTTCTCATTTTTTATCATTTTAAATATTACATTATTACCGTGTTTGTGTAAAATTAAAGAACATAATTAAATTCATGAGCTCTAAAGTAATATAAAATATTATACAAGCCAAACATGATTGACCGCGGAAGATTTCAGGGAGAGAGAGGAAGAGAGAGAGACGGTCGAGTTTGATGTCTCGTTTCAAGCTTTTGAGAGTTTTCCGTAGTTGATAGTGGGGGGAGGCTTCGAAGTATAACTAAGGAAGATATTAGATGCATATACATATTTTTATTTTTGAACCACTGGGAATCGACAGAAACAAACCGACGACATTCGTAACGTTTTGACAGTCGGCCGAATGCAATTAAACTAACACAGTCTAATGTAAAAAAAACCTGTCGCTCGTTGTCCAACTTGCAGGCCTAAAATAGAATCGCGTGACTAGGTTCAATTCTGTTAAATTTGTGTTTTCGGAATATTGTACGTAAAAGCTTTACGCAAATTGGCTACACAAAACCGAAACGATATAGTGGAAAAGGCACAGCGAACGACAAAAAAAAACCCACTATACCACCGTATATTATAATATGCACATATTATACACGCGTGTGTACAGAAATACACGATGGTGGTTGATGTAATATATTATTAGGCATAAAAAACCGTCGACGAATGAACCACTCGTAATAATAAAAGCTACTCGGAGCGTAGTATAACAAGACGATGAAAATCCGAAAGTGCTACTTGACGGTCTGCGCTGCACTTAATTTATCGCTGATCGGCTGTATTAAGGACATGTGCCTTTTTCGCTGTCGTCGAAACGGTTTTACACAGTACAACAGTATTCCCGTATATTTATTTGAATGTGAAAAGCGACTGCGAGAAAAAGAGGATTTTTTATTCAGAATTAAAACGAACAAGCTTGCAAAAAAACGTTATGTGCAAGCGATAATGTGCTGTAGGCGTCCGAACAATACGAAATGGATAAAGACGATTCACAGAACAGCGTTTAAAAAAAAAAATGTTTTTGTGTATGTACCATTATAATATATACATCATACTTAGTGAATAATATTACCGGTGACGTTTTTGACGCATAAAATATTTGCATTGATTTTCAGAATACTATATAAAATATTTTGCTTATGTCTATATATCTATAGATATAAAAATAAAAATGTTTTTGTGTAGGTAGTCATTCGATCTGGGCTTTAAAAATGTATTGTTTTCAAATTATCAAGTCTTGCATAATTTATATTATATATATATTTTAGGAATTTGGTATGAACACCTACACAGTACACATATTATAAATTATGTACTATGTAGTAATATTTATAAAGAGAATTCGTTGGAGGGTTTTATTTCTTAACATACCTCTTTATTTATGATTAACTAACCAACGTCAAAGTAATTATGTGTAGCTAGGTTGATACATCATTTACAATAGAATTTAAATTTTTAACATGAGCGGAGAAGTAAATGAAGTTAAAATGTGTTAAGTATTTCGTCACGTCTTGTAGCTTCAACGCTTGATTCGTGTTAGCTTTAGTAACTGAATTGTGGACAATTATGCATTAAAAGGATATTTGAAAAAAATTAAATAAGACGTTTTGAATTAATAACCAGAAAAACACGAAAACTGACGGATAAAAAATTGAGTTTCGTAAAAAAATCACCTTGTATGCGCGTGTTATGTAATATACAAGGTGCTGCACGTTGTAAATCCTCAGTTTCCGGATCCGATAGAGTATAATAAACAACAGCTGAACTGATAGACGTATTGTTAATAATCGAAACAAAACAAAAACTCAAGACTCTGAAACGCATACAACCGAGGTTATGTAATAACAATATTAACTAGAAGTATACGTCGATGTCAATATCGTCGACAGTGCTCGGCGTGACGGAAAGCATTGATTACGCGTGTCGACTACTGCTGCAGCAGTCGACTCGACAACTATAATATGTGCAATACCTATATCATAATTTTTATTTATAATTCTATTTCGCCAATTGTACATTACAATATTATATTATGGTTTTATTTTCTTTATCGTCAATTTCCTACTACAGTTCACCCAAAAACTCCGGAAATATATGAAAACGGAAGATCAAACTGATCAGCCGTGCAATGACAGTCGATGGTCGCGTTTCCGTGACATTGCGTCAAAGACCGTGATAAGGAAACGTGCACAAATATAATAATATATATTTGGTACATGGTCGCAAAAAGAAAAAAATAAACGCATAAGAGCGCAAATTTAAGAGCATAGTCGAGTGGTTTAAAAAACCTCCATGGCTTGTACATTATTATACCTAAGGTACACACGAATATTTTATGCAACGATACCGCTTTACAGATTACATTTTTTTAAACTCTATTGTTATTTCCAACCACTGTAAAACGCTGCATTAAAAACCGAAAAAGGTACCTACTTATATTATATTATGTATTTATATGAATTTTTATAAAACTAATTACGTAGGAACTGATATACAAATATGTTGTGATACACATATTATTTATAAACATATTATTCTATATAGGGCAACAAATGACCATCCTGTATAATGATTAAAAAAATTGAAACATATTATATTATTATTATTATATTATTATTATATTTACAGTAAATCAGTATCATAATTTATAATGCTTACATAGATACCACTAACTTTGCAGTATAGGTATATTTTTAATGCAAGTTGTCCACATCAAAGTGACATAATATTAAATTATTGGTTTCTAAAATTTAAATTAATAGATTTTTTCCTCATATTTGTTCAAACGACATTTCAAGGAAAAAAAGTTTTAAAATATAATTATACCGGTGGAGCAGATACTTACAAAATAGCGTGTATTTGTACCTACATTAAAACATTTAAATTGTTTTATGCACTGCGATTAAACAAAATGATTACTTTCGATATCGCATGATTAAGCGATTTCTATTATACAATATATATTATACTTGAGTACGTGACATAGACTACGTCACTATTCAAATGATTATATACGCATATAATATTTTTTGGAACAAAATATTGAAAATAATTATAGCTTGGTAGTTGAAATTCTAATATATAGGTATATGATATGTATAGAAAATTAGTCAAAAGTCAAAAATTAAATCTGTGTTTAGCCAGAGAAATGGGTTAGGTACAGTAAGTATAAATCACATCACAACTCGTAGAGTTTGATAAGCGTATACACAAATAAATTGGGTTTTCGTAATTTGAAGCCAACAACGCATAAATGGGATGTCGTTAAAAGCAAACTTTGAACATATCGCTCGTTCTAAATCATACTATATAGCAACTACAATAATCATTCATATGTTTACAGTAAGTCATTGCGGTGACGTACACAATTTCGCTTAGATATATTTTATTTGCTTGAAATGTATTAAAATTATAATATAATATTATGCATAATATGCGGAATACACAACCGAATATGCAGAATGTGCAAACGAAATTAAAGGATTAAAAAGGAAGAGAAATTAAACGGGTAATGGGACAGAGAAAAATGTTAAAAACTACTCGTTTTACAACGCAAATAATAATGAACACTCAGAAATTCCGTTAGGTAGAAAAATGGTTACTAAAAAATGTGAAATAAAAAAAAGTAAGAGGGAAAGAATTAAAGGAAATGTATTTTTTTATTTAAACAAAGCCTTATGTTTATACTTTGTAATTAAAGACTGTTTTGTATTGTAAAATTAATTCGTATAATTAGAACTGTAACATAAGCAAAAAATAATTACGAGCAAAGGGGTTTAGAATAATAACACATCACTGTAATCAATTAGTTCCCTTGCATGTTTCGTTTAACATCAAAATCGCAGAAATAATTAATTTAAGAAATAAAAATGTATAATTTTAAAACGAACTAGCAATCTATAATAGCAGTTCTCAATTAGTTTTATTCAAAATACTTCATCGTTTGTTTTCGAGTTTATTATAGTAGTGTTAATTATGAATAATATTCTGTTTTAGAACTTTATATAATTATTTACGCGTTCATAAATAGTAAATGCCGTATAGACATCCATTTAAATTACGAAAATCCATCCGAGATGAGTCGAAGGTCAAATAACACACTATACAGTTAACGGTAATAGTTTATATTGTTTATTGACGAGGGGAAGTGTACACATATATATGTGTGTGTATGTGTGTGCGATATGTATAGTTAGTGTCATGAAAAGCATCATATTTTTGTCATCGAATACAATAGGCGTCCGATAGGCGCCAGTTTGAGTAAAAACTTTCCCGCCCAAGTATTATAGAGATATCGCGAATAGGAAGTAAGGAAGTAAAGTTGAAATGATAAAATGTAATATACGGAAGTCGTGATATTTGACCTAAAAAAAAAAACCTCCAAAAGTTTAACTATAAACTCATAAACTGTATACTAAAATCTTGACGTTTTACTCATCACTGTTTCCTAATGCATTCATGTATATAAAGAAAAATACGGTGTATAGTTCTGGTTATTATTATTGTAGCTGTTTTTATACTCGATTTGGAATACCACGTGAACATAGAAATATTTTACATATTTCCCCGAGGTTTTGTATGCTTGGTTTAATCGATCGAAACAGTAAAAACATTAAAACTATAAAACGAACCGTAAATACTTTACGTTTTGTTTACATGTCATCAGATTTATTGTCGAACTTCGACCCTGAAGATACTATATTATTGTATATTCGTGACCAAATGATTTCGTTTTGTATTATGTGGTTTAATTTAGTATTATATTGTTGTTTAATGGGTTGAACTTCAGTTATTAACAAAACAAATCTGATCATGTTGTTAATTTTAAAACGAAATAAGTAAGATCTATTTGAATTAAAATTGGATAATACGCCATATTCTGAACATGCAATTTCGAAGAAAAAGTACTAGAACATAATTATTATTGTGAACTATGGCTCATTTTTAGTTACAGCATATACGAAGGTATTCATATATTAATTATTTGCAGGATCCAATAATAATTCAATAATTTTACTTAAACTTTATTAAGCTTTAACACAGTGAAACTTTCAATTATTGAATACTTTTTGAAAAGTTTCAGCTAGGCACCGTCATAAAAGTTATACTTCTAATCGATTTCAATAAATATATTAATTGCTCTTTTCAAAAACATTTTTTTCACCCGCGTATAGGTAATCATGTTTTTAAAAATTGATATTTAATCAGTAAAAAATGTTTTTCGCTATTCAATTAGATACCTATATATTACTGAAGATGTATAACCAGTCTCTTATCAATACTATATTATGTACTATGTATTGTATAGATAAATATCATATAGTTTTAAAATATTAAATAATTATTCAAGGACAGGCTATGTTTTTATCTTTTCGCATATAATAATATAACATAATAGGTATTTCACAATGGAATAAATGTTTTCAGCTACTTAGTTGGTTAGATAAAATACAATAATTAAATAATATTTACCTAAGTGTTTTAAATAAAAGTGAATTTCAACGCGCTTTTCTGTATAATTTATATTATTGTTCAAAAAATATAAAAAGATCTTATTGATTAAAATTTTCTAATTAATATTGATGTTATAAACACGCAGTGGAACTGTTTGAGGTAAACATTCATCTCGGCCACATGTGCGCAACAAATGTATCGCTATTCGTTTCAATGAACTTTAGTCGGTATACATAGATATTAGATATATAATACAAGACAAATTGTAAATTAAACACGATATATCCTGCAGTAATCCTGTCATGCACACTCACACAAATATGTAAAAAATAATGTATGCATATAGCTTAAACGCATGCAACACGAATAATAATGGCTTTGGCAGTTCGAAAAAAAAAATAAAAATTTCAAGTTCAACGACAAATGACAATTTATTATCATATATATAATATATATTGTATACTTTATTAATAACTTTCTTAATAATACCTTAATTGAATGTCAAATATTCGCTATATATATATATAATAATTAATAAATTATTAAATAACAATTGTATGCATAGGCAGTTTCTTCTAATTCATATGAAGTACTTACGTTGGTAAGTAAAATGTGTTATTGCTGATTCAAAAAAAATGTGGATAAACGAACTCGTGATATCATAGTATTATTGTAACCACAGCGGTTTTTGTTATTTATATTAAATTATTCATTTGCCATTATATTATATACATATTCATTTTTGTTTTCGTTTTGCGAAAAATAGAACGACAATGTATTTTTAATTAAATAGAACGATAATATGATTATATGGCTGTTTTAACGTCGAAACGAAGCGCCGATAAATTAGAAGGCTTTTTTTTCTATTACATTGTATAATGACCATTGTAAAATTTTACGACGCCGATCGAAAGGTTCCCGTCGACAACGTCGGCGTATAGTTTTTAACGGTTTGCGTCCCGCAGCTGTTGCCGGTCACCACCGCCGTGTACAATACTATACGTCCGCCGCCACTGCTTGCAATAAAATATACGACCTTTTTTACTCTCCCTTTTTCTCTCTCTTTCCTTACCCTCTCCTCACTCTTTTTTGCTCATGAAACTACCCTCCTCCCTCGGAGTCACATTTTCCAAATTAAAATCTTATTATAAAATAATTGTTTTCGTTTTGCGAGCTCTGTTTTATTATATCGAAAAATATACAACGCACGTGTTATAGTAAAAATATAATATGCTTTGGAAGTACAAAAGTATTTAAAAATAATACGTCATAATATTAAGTGACGTGCACGGTCCATCACCACACTACCACTATACCAACAACCACCAACCAACGACTAACACCACCACCGCACTTTGATTTACCGTACCCAAAAAGAACTTATACAATACATCGGCGGAACTTCGGCGGCCTAATACACGCACGAGACGAGGGCGGCCGGATGCGCGCTGCACATTGGAAAAACCATATAGGAACCGGCACTCACGTTTCTCCCTTTGGACAAGTTAGTTCCCATGCCATGAGTGTTGCGTGCGATGATTTCGGCAGTTTCACATCGCCAATGCGTTACCCGTGCGGTACGTATTCACTTTTCGAACACAACGAAAATATTACGTTTAAAACTATGTCGGCCCGGGGAGTCAAAACCGATACCGATGGTGCGAACGAACTGTTCGAGTGATGTTATCGAGTGAGGTGTATAAAAAATTAAATTCAATCACGTAAGAAATTCTGAAAAATCGTAAAAACTTTTCGTATCCCGATTGTGAGAGGAGAACACGCGCGAACAAGTACGCGATCGGTTACCTACTGAAGCCGCTCAGCCGCTGGTCGTCGCCACTCGCCGCCGCCGAACCGTATTTTATTCCTCCGCTGGCGGGGCAGGCGTACCAAACTGCCGGGCCAGCGCGACACATTCTTCTTTTTACTACGATCATTACTATTATTTATTTTAAAACAGTGCCCAAATTACGATTCTTAAATATGTATAGTATATACTAATATACTACACACAACACCCATTAATAAATTTAAATAAACACGAACGCAACGCGAATGGAAAGTAAGTGTGTTTTAAAAATAGAAATTCTTTGACGGCACCTATTGTTCGACGAGATTTGGTGTCAGAAAAAAGGTGATACTTAATAATCAAATGAAAAAAATAATCTAACCTTCATCATAGTTTTTCGAAAAAATTTAATTTTTCTTTTTGCTTCATAATATGCTTAGTGAGTGTTCAGTGCTCAGGTAGTGTTTCGTACTTTAATTTCATAGTAAAAGTAAAAAATATAAAACATTCTAAGTCGCATAGGTAATAAATATTGGAAATGATTGTAAGTAGGAACGAGTAGGTAACTATATTTTAAATTTATAATATTATTATTTAATTTCATTCACTTGTATTTCGTAAACTTATAGTAACAAATTATGAAAAATACATTATAGTATTATACAACAACCTGCTTAAACACAATTTATACCTATTAATATTATTATAATATAAAATATGATATCAATTTCATTTTAATCAAATGATAGGTAAATTAGTTCACAATTCAAGAGGTCAATATTTATGGTCTGATAAATCAATATTCGTTTATTACTGTCTGTACTTATGTTTATTTATTATAATTTATACTAAAGTAAAAATGTACCTATACATTTATATACAAAACAGTTAAAATGATTAAATACAAGTTGTATAGGTACCTACGTATCTCGTCTGTACACACATATATTAGATACATATTATAGTGTTTAATTGCTACGATTTAGCACATAATACCATAACAGACATGGAAAGATTCCCAATTGAATATGATTATATCAAAGAGCAATTATTAAAAGTTTTAGAAGCATCTGTGTTTTTTTGTTTATTTTCAAAAAAATAATTGTTATTTATATTATAGTTATTAGTTATGTATTATAAATAGGTTATCAAAAATATTATCTTTGAAAATAGAACAGGATTTCACATTGTTGTATAATATATACAAACGCTCACGACAAAACTTAACTATAAATAAAAAAAGGGCTGTAAAAAACTCTTATATTATAGGTGCTACAAAATTGTTATATCATATTATAATATACGCATTCTGTTGCAGGGCAGATAAAATTTTATAACTTTCGAAATGTTCCCTAGATATAAGTATTTAATGCTCGTCTGCCGGCTCTTTATACCTATATAAGAGATCACTGTAAATTGCGGGGGAAAAAACCATCACTTCACATTTAACGTCGGTTCCCGTCTTAATACCTAAACGTCCTAAACCTATAATATATCCGGCGGCGCGGGGGCGGCAGTGTAGTAATCGAAGTTATTTTTATATTGGCGTTTTGTTTTTAATAACGCCTCCAGAAAAACCGATCGGGGAACCACGTTTCGCCAAATCGAATAATATCAATCGGCGAATTTATCCGGTCGTAAAAATCGCGCTGTGCTATTACAACTAGAGTAGTATTATATTAAGTCTATCTTGCCGTTTAAAGAAGCCACTACACCGCCACTCTAATATAAACGTTCATAGGCCGAACCCAATAATGACAAGGTGTTTTCGGTAATAACAATTTCCAACTGCCATCAGCCAACGATGATGATAGTACTAGTCATGCGGGATTATATTATTATTATTATTATTATTATTATTATTATGGTATACCGTGAGCGGAATCGGAAAACGAAAAACATATTTTCCGGTTGCGTAATCGAATTACCGAAACCGGAGGTGGGCGTGTTATTATAATAATGATAATAATATGTCGACGGCGGCAACCAGGGTTGTTGATTTTTATGTAAAGCGTGGTTGTACCTAAACTATAACATTGTGCAGTTTTGGAAACGAATTTCGCGACGCGAGCACATAAAAGGATGTGCAAATTCAATTGTCTGGAACGGTATGAACGAATCGCTACAGATGCAAATATTTTGAATCGTAAAATGTGGAATATTACTGAGAACATGCTATGTATTATATTATTATTATATGAATGTGGGACACACTTCGGAAAAATTACATAAAAATATCGTCGTGCACCGGCTGGTGAAAACATCTTCACCGAAAACTAAGATCATGACGAGAATTGTACGTTAAAAAAAAAATAAGTTATTTATTTTCCGAGAAAAAAAATTCCGAATTCTCATAAAATAATATTTATTCAATGGTTATACACGTAAAGGCATTAAAAATATATCGTGGATATTAAGTATATAGAAAATTAAACTGGGATACGGATTCTGTGAGTTTATTAAGCTGAATTTTACACAAAACAACTATGGAGATTCTGCTTAAAATAATAGTATTACAAGCATTATTATAATATATATTATACCCTATTATGTTCATAAAGTAAGCGTTCAGTAAATAAGAAATTTTAAATTAAAATATACCTAATTTGACTCTTAAAAATGTGTTTTTAACGATATTAAAACGAATATTAAAATAAAGTGTATTAAGTACCTGTATAATATATGTATCGTCGTAATATTATGATATGTTATGGAGGGCTAAGACTAGGTGTTAAGGTAAACTGTTTACTTTTTTTTCAAAACATATACATTTGATATATATTGATGACGGTCTTAAAAAAAAATTTTACACCAGAAAGCATCGATCGTTGACAAGTTGATGCATCCCTCGTGGTGCGAAAATATATATTTCGTTTCCTATACAGTGACACGGCCTCACGCTCGCGGGTGGCCTGCTGCACCTAAATACATATTATTTTGAACACGTATACATATGGGTGGGATTTTTAAACTGCACGCAGAACACCGAAGGGTAGAATAGTCAAAACAGCTGCAGAAACAAAACATTTGTTTATATTATATATTATATTATATATACATACACATAGACACACTCCACCCCTTTTGAAATCGTCCGTACGACAAATTTCCCGTCAACACATTTAGCTTTTATTGGATTAAAGATTAAACTACCAGCTATTTTGCCTATATTCGCCATATTATTGTTTTTGTTATTTAGGATTTATATATGAATTCAAAATCGAATTTCCTGATTCGTTTTTGTAGTTTTAAAACGTTTGAGGGTCCGTAGCGGGGGAGCGTGCGCAGCATAGCAGCGCAACTCGCACAGATTGAGCGCAACTATTTTCATCTCTAAAGTTTTAGATACGCTGCATACGCGTATATTACATAATACAAATAATATTTTTTCTGTTTCAACGTATGTTTGATGTATTAAATATTTCGTTCCACCCTTCAAACAGAACAATTTTATAAACCAGCTATATATCCCTATACCAAATGGACGAGACAACGGGTGTTCTACTTCTACACCACATACATATATAATATATACCTCCTATGTGGCTATAGTATAATGTATACTCGCTGAACCTTTATTTGAAATGAGCTATACGCATTTCGTCATCAAAACGACAGTTGAATACCTCGAATTTTTTGTCGGCCCTTCTTCATTTCACGATGATTTGTGTAATAAAATATCATCATATTAATTTGTATGCATGGCTTGAAAATGTTTCATTAAAGAACGTAAAAAAAATAATTTGTTGCTATTATTAAACCAAAGTGAACGTTAATCTCTGGACAAACGCAATTGATGAAAATATAAAAACACATGTAAAACATATTTTATAATCCACCACTGCAGTTATTAATATATTTAATGTAGTGTAACATTATATTATGTTCCCAAATCCAAATACAAAACTACGAATTTTGCTCAATTTAATTTATATATATATATGTATACAGTTAAATCATATATACCTATATGACTATATATATAATGTGAAATGCTTAAACGTAATTAAATATTTTTAAAAAACTGAGCTTGCATGGTTTCTTAAACGTAAATATTATAGCATTTTGTTTTAATAATAACTCTTAACTATCATAAAACGTTATTTTAATTAACCGCTGTACTGTTTATTTTTACGAGCCCATAGAACTGAAACTGAAATTACAATTTAACGTACTATAGCAAATACCGACTGAAAGAATTGTTGACTGCAGCTAACTATATATAATGAATAATATGGTGGTTGTGTAAAATGATTTCGAGGTATTTCGGAGAGTAGTCCTTACGTAAGTGATGATATAAATTCGAATCTTTTTAATTTTATTTCCGATGATTTTGAACAAAAAAAGTTTACGGTTCGGTTAATGTCGAATAAAATAAAAAAAACGTTTCAAAAGTATAAAATATGAAACAGTTGTTGCCACCAAAACGGTGGCAAAAGCGGAGAAAAGATTTACAAAATATGTCTGCATTTATTGAAAAATACTATATTATTGGAGTATTTTAGAAATAAAACCGCACGTCATCTTATCCCAATAAATTAAATAAGTACAGTTGAAAAAATATTTCCGCCTACACAAACGTTTGTTATAGATGTATATACGCAATTCTGCAGCATCGTTTGAGTGAAAAATTAATTCAAATAGGGTATTATTTTTTTTCGCATTCCGTTTACGCATAAAATATGCACTGCACTCGGCAGTTTTCGACTTAATTCCATACAACTACGTCGTCGTCGGATTGATAAACTTTAGCGAAAACCGTCGGCGGCGGAAAACGCGTGATGATGATGGTAATGATGACGACGATGGAGGAAAAGGACGAGCAGCGGTAGACAACGACGACGGCCAAACAAATGGCAGACACGTCAGTTCACATTACGCATTCAAACGTTGTAAACGAAAACGGCGGGAATAATGAAATATTCCGAGGTTGTTTTTTGTATCCCTATATGTATACGCGTATAATATATACATTTAATATATTATATACACCATCATGGTTCCCACCACCCTATACAACCTCATCGCTGCACCATCAAAGGCCAGTCAAAACGTATTAGGTCCTTCATTACTTTGTCTACATGTACAGCGCAGCTTTTGCCGTACCAATAGATCTACGCTATGCGACGACTGCCGATAACATAATAACTAGAGTAGAGGACTTGTAGCTCTAAAAAAATAACCAAAAATGCACTAAAATGTACAAGATATGCATTAAAAGTATGCATCTTAAATGAGATCATTTGTAAGAATATATTTTATTAACATTTTTAATTACCGATCAAATAAATAACCAGATAATAAATCTAATCGGCAGTCCTCGAGACGTGTCTCTAGGAAAAACATTCGTGTGGGAAGAGTAAACAACTATATAAATATGGTCAACATCTAAAATAATTTTAAATTCAACATTATTTTGGTTGTATATTAAATATTTAAATTAAATAAAAACGTCGATGGTAAAAATATTGATAAAATGATAAATGATTGAAAATATGCATCTTAACGTATAGAATCGAAGAAATATGCACTAAAATAAAAAAAAAACCGGAAATATGCATTCATATGCAAAATAAAATTTCAAAACTAGCCTTATTTCAGCATGAAACGTATTTGTTTCTTACTCTGCTATTTTTGTGATCGTGCAAAACAAATATGCAAATGCTACAAGTCCTCTGTCCTAATTATAAGTAACTCATATATATATAACATAATAATAAATAACATCATGCATATAATATCCCGTCCCCTGGCTGTTTCGATTATTATATATATTTTAAACAAACGAAAAACAAAATCCGAAGACAACTATACAGCTGCAGTTACTACTTATTATAATAAAACCTAAATCGAATACTCGGGGGGCATTCGTTCTTTCGTTCACGATTTTACGGGAGAAAGCAATCTGAAGTATGAAGTGTGTACTCGCGCACAGGACGTAAACTATTATATATCCGTACCCCTTCGTGTTCCAGAGATATCCATAAAGACAGTAAGTGTATATGTGCAGTAAATTTTATGAGTATAAATATACTTGCAAGCGTTTTTGAGCAATTCAAAACGTCGTAAAAAAAAAGTTTAAACAGGATGATTGTATTTAATTTTATCATTTAAAATGCCATATATATATATATATATATGTGTGTGTGTGTGTGTGTGTAGTATGGGTATACATTATGATGTAAGTATAAAACGAATCCAGAATCGTCATATAGTTGAAACGAGAAAGAGGAAAAGTAATCGGCTATGACCTACGGGCTATGAATAAATCTCGCCGAATGAACATCGAGTGTACTTGAATGTGGAATAATTGATAAAACAACTATATAGTTTGACGGTTTTGCGGTAAAGGACTGCGGTTAGAATAAGCAGAGACAAACATGATATTATTATAATCGTTTTCGGTGATTAGTTTTTACAGAAGTAAAATATAAAACTGCTTATTATCTAAATATTTAAGAATTCAAATCACAAGTTCCCATAATATCGAGTTGTATGTATGGTTGTACACTAATGCAAGTCTCAAAGTTGAGGAATTTATAAATATCATATACCTAATATGAATACCTACATAATAAGTGTAGAACAGAGACGAAGAAGCTGTACCGTGACCAGTTTAGATACCATATAGTGAATCGAATATCATCATCAGACGGGTCGAGTTCAACCGTTACGGTTATTATTAGTTATTCGCCGATCATATATTATACGACTGAAGGATCGAAATTCATATGACGCTTTTGGCACGCAGCACCTGCAACTCCGATAGAGGAGAAGGACACGCGGGCACAACGACGGACGTCTGAACACGTGGTGAACGATGCATACCTAATATATATTATACCAACATAATATGATTTACCTAAATGGCTGTATGATATACGAGACGGTCAAACACGAAAATCGCCGCGAGGTGGCTCGTGGAACTCGTGGTGATTAATGAATCACTATGTGTATGTATACGACTCGGACGAGTTTCGACCGTCCGACGTCTGAGGGGATATTTTTGCTTGTTATTTCGACACTAAAACATACGCTAAGTGCCGATGCCCTGATACACTTAAGTTGAGGCCCGCACGCTTGTGAAAGTTGAGAAATGTATAAACATTATATGAATATAATACAAGCGTGGGATATAATATATAAATACGACGATACTGCACCGCGACCAGTACAATATATATAGTACCCATATCTATAGAGGCTAGTGAATCGTATACCATCATCCAACGGGTCGAGTTCAACAGTTACATTTAGAATTAGTTATCCGTCGACCATGTTATACAACTGAAGCCTAGGATCGGAATTCATGCTGCATCCATAGTGGAGAAGGACACTCTGTGGTGAGCGACATACTTAATATATTATACCTACACAATATGATACATAGCTAAGTCGGGCTAAATATAAATTATATTCGAGACGGATTCACTATAAATAATATATATACACACGCGATAATTGCTGTAGAGGCTCGTGGAAACTTGCGGTGTTTAATGAATCACTCTGTCGTAATTACGGCTCATACGAGTTTCAACGACAGTGGCAGAGGGGATGTTATTTTTATGTGTGATTTCGACACGCTCGATACGCGAATCACCGATGATTCCCTAAGACACATTATAGGTTATGGCCCGCACACACTGTCTCGATAAATAAATTGTGTCCAGCTGCATTTTTCTACCATGAGGATTATAAAGCTTAGTTCTAAGTCACGTGTCGTGCAGCATAAAAGCGATTTCGCAAAAGATTCGGTTGACGTGTTTCAGAGACCAACCTGGCACCTGGACACCTGCACTTATTTATACAATATATTATATTTTATTCATGCTACGACTTGTCAGGACAGGTCGTAGGATATTATAGGCGCATAGTATTATCACGGTATCCGTTTAAAAAAAAAAAAAAAACACATAATGTAATAATGTGTGTAAATATATTATAATATTATACATAGGTATGGACTTCGGAAACGACGTCCGTCAGCAATAGGTGTGATATACATGTATAATATGTAGCAAATAGACATTTTAACTCGGGTAACAACCCTGTGAATAACTGAGGGGGGGTGGAAATGGGGGCTGGAGAATATGGAAAATCCACTGGACTTGTCGATCGATTTTTACTCAACGCGCATAGCATTGACGCTATAAGTCGAGTCACTAAATCCAATATCAATAGGACGTTTTCATTTCCTCTCGAATGCTTTACCGGAAGAGTATTTTACCACGCCATATACATATATACATATATACCTAACTTTACTATAATGTACGCCATACGAGACGCCTAACCCGATAACGTCGTCGTTGTCGTTTTCCGTTCGGATTTTATCGATTTCGCATTGCGTTTCAAATGAGTTTATACTTTTTTTTTTCCCCAAATAGCTTAAAAAACCTTTTACGCGACATATAGACTTACGACGATTTTCTAACCAATATAAATGCAAAAAAAACTATTATTGATGTTGACACGGCGAAAACATCGATTATAACCGACCTCTGTATCAGATGTATAACTCTTGTACCCCAATGGAAACAAGACTACCTATACATGTTTTTTTTTTATTTTGCTGCAGATATTTTCCGATCATCGTATACAAATATCATATCATCGTGTTTTCACTTTTCAATTATTAAATAAAACCAACAGTGATGCAATAGTATAATTTTTATACTTTCATAATGGACTTGTTCGTAAAGATTTAAAGATCACATATGTGTCTATAATTGTGACTTTACTACTTGCTTTGTATCAAAACAGAAGATAACGTTATTCTAAAAGGGGCTTATCAAAGCCCGTTCAACACTGTGTACATGTTATAGGTTTACCCTAAAGACGTTTCAACGGTGATGATTGATTTACAACCATGTAGTAAGTTGTCAAAATGATTAACGAACTAGTTTCTGTATAAGTTTGTTTCAAAATTATAATCACATAATGTATTTACATTTTACACATAATTTGTTTCAATTTACAAATATGTATATTCTTCAATGTACATTAGTTAACAATTATTATGGTTTAGCAGCAATTTAAATATTTACGCTTTTATATTTGACTTTACCCTTATTATTAACCACTATAATAATATATATGTATTATGTATACATAATATTATATTGTGTTTTATTCCATTAATATTTAACCTCTATCACTATAATAGTCTTCTGGTATGCCGCTCGCATATTTTATAAATTATAAGTAATATTGAGGTAATATTTTTCTTTCTATTTCGACTTTATTTGTACAATATTAAAAAATATTTTAGTAAAAGGTTCAAAGTTTTTGTTCAATATATTAAAATCGTATTGAATAGCAGAAAGTTGAAACTACTGAAGCCAATGCTGTATTATATAAGCTCGCGGTATACACCTCATCATATATACGTGCCACGGAAATACCATTGACTTCAAAGCCAATTTCGATTGCTGACAAATCAAATCAAGAATAGAATGAAACGAGACGGACCAAAAAGGATTTAGAGACTCGGAGGGTAGATCGAAATGTCTAATGGCCAAATACGAAAATTGCGTTTCACACGCATTTTGAAGATTATATAGGAACATTCGTATACGAGCTTTACTTCATTCGCTCAGATTGAAATCAGTATTACATGCGTACCTATATAGTACTAGGTATATATATTGTATTATATTATATGTGTACCCCGTTTAGAGCTCAATAAGCCAAACCCAATATAACCACCGTACAGTACTTTTGGAAAATAGGTTTTCTCAAATAACAATTTACAAAACCGGAAAATATAAGACTGCGGAAAATCAACACTTGTGAATTATTGAATTATCATAAGTAATATTAAATTATATTTTGTTCTCGTCCGATCACGAACATCACGTGAAATCATTATAATATAATGTAGATCCATTTCACGTGACGTTTCCAAGTAGATAATAATAATTGTTATGTGGAGGATTAATGATCAATTTACTAAATTTAATATTCCGACTGAAGTGGAGTGGTGTTATTATTACGACAAATGCATCAGTCCAAATCAACCATTGTTCCAGTACATCAAACGCCCCCAAACCGACAACATAATTTATGTGCACGCCATAATTATATGCCGTACGAGTGATATTTTATTTACATTAAGTATAATTGTGTGTACAATGTACATCGCGTATCTATCGATCTCCGAAGAATACATTTTATAAATAAAACATTACGAAACCAAATCGCAATAGACATATTCATTGAGTGTAATTGTGTAATTAAATTCAATTTAGTCTTAAAAAAAATTGTTCCGACTATAACTAGCTACGAAATATATGAAAAATATGTGAACCTTTGAAGCGAATAATATTATAGTAATATTATATATAATAATTTGTTGTAAGCATTATAATAATATTATATTCTCGATGTGGCTTGCGAGAAAAAAATTTAGCAGAGTCTAGGCGCACTGAAAATGGTCCGAACGACGGCTCAAACTAATGGAGTCACCAGCCCGCAAGTGTACCAAATACAATTTGGACCTCAGTCAAGGTGACCTCCGACCATATGGTCGACGTTTTTGACGAACGGGTAACCACGATATTTTCCGTTGATTTGTCTTAAAGAAAAACGGTGCCCGTTAACTGATTAAACGATTCCCTTTTTCGAGTAAGATTTAACCTAACCAACGACAAACATAATACATTATATAGGGATCCGTGATCAGGTAATTTCGTCCGTCTGCAGTCGGTAAGTCTATGGAAAACACGTTCACCGCCGGTCTACTTTCCCGCGACCGTTATTCCGTTTGGTTCTGCATAAAACCATTTCCAAATGTTAATTAAAACATAATATTATTGTGCAGTGCCATGACTATAATACAATTTTGACTTTTGTAAGTATGAGAGAGGGCAAGTAAAATAGCACCCGGGCGCGAAAGTTCTGAAAACTTATTTGAGTTAAATACATTTAAGTACGCATTTGTTGGGTCAATGTTTTCAACTATAGACAATTTTATTCAATATTTTATAATTATTTCTAAACAATATATATATTGTTTTCTTTGATAAATAAACGAATTATTACAAAAATGAATTATGATAAAATAAAGTAAATTGTAGTTATATAATTATAGGTACTATAGTCGTATATAGTTTACTTATAATATGTACTATTAAAATACCAGTAGTAATATATTATACATAATTCAATAATAATATTAAACAAGAATAGCCGAGAACTATTTGAAATGCTCATAACTTGATGTTCAAAATGCAAATACAAAAACAAACCTAGACAAGGGCCTTTTGATAATATCCTTACTTTTAAATTTGATTCTAAAGCAATTTAGTCTAAAAATATTTAAAATAAAACAGTTAAATGGATTATTCAGGACGAGCGAATTGATAGGTATGTTAATTTTATAACTTTATGAGTTTGTAAGACGAAGACAAAACAATATGTGAGTTCGACTTCATTTATTGAAATACCCGGTCAGCCGCTTCCGTAGTTATTTTCCAGTTACAGCGTTCAGTAAATTTAGAACGTCGCAAGGAACACCTGTGTACATACACGAAAAACAGACACATACACACGCACGAGCCTTTATAATTATTATTGTTTCCAACTACTGTTCTTTCTGAAAGACAATCGTTTCACTAAACAGTAACGTTGCCAAGTATCCTTAATAGTTATAGCCTCTATAGCTATTTCGAAATATGTATATTATACATATACGACGCTCGCGTTTAGACGTCTCGTTCAGTTTATGGGTAATACGTTTAAAGTGGTGTGTGGGTATTATTACTATTAGTGTTTTTCACGTGTGACGTGATATGTTTATAAACGAGCGCGTTTCAAGTGTTTCAACAAAAGTCAGTTTAGGTTTTCACAAAACAAGCAGCGTATAATATAACGAAAAAGGTCGTGAGCGTACGAAAACCTACACCGTTCTCAAATTTCGCACGTGGGTGAGAGTAGAAATGGGTGTACGTATACACAATGGTTGCAGAAGCATTCACCAGAGAGGGTCAAAACTCGAAAAGAGCGAGAGAGATGAAGAGAGATAAAGAGCGAGAGAGAGAGAAAGAGAGAGAGAGCGTCCGACTTTTAGGAGTCGGAGTCCAGTCGAGTCGAATCGAAAATCACGAGCTTAAACACATTATACCGTATTAACCAGACACGATGTTATTAATTAGTCGCCGACAGGTCCTATGTGGCGAATCGATACCTCTTCCACCCCCCACGCGTTTGCAATATATATCTATACCATACAATAAAGTGCAATGCGAGGGACGTAATGCATGCACAACATGCCGTTAAACTGGTCGCAGTCATTGTTTATCTTGCGGCGTATCAGTTACCGGCAGTTGCAACCCACGCGCGCGTGCAGTACGGATTACCATGGTAACCGTCACCGGATGTTTCGCTGCATGTTTTGTTTTTTGGGGAATTTCCTCTCGGCAGCCCCTATATATAATATCGCGCCCCCTTGACAAAATCCTGCAGTCTGAGAGGAGGGAGAGGGAGAAGTGAGCGTATTTAACGCCAGGAAAAAAATACAAGTGCAAATATATTATATATAATTCGCCGCGAATATATATGCATTTATGGTGTCCGGAAGGTTTACGACGGAATTAAAGAGGAAACAGTATAAAATAATGAAACATATTATACGTAGGAATAAACTCGTAATATATATATATATTTTATTTTACACATATTATTATTATTATCATTATTGTTGTTATTAATTACCGGTCCTCGTTAAAAATACACAGGAAGAAGAAGCCCGACGCAAAGTATAAAATATATTATTATACGCATACTATTATATAATATGCACGGTTTTCCGTGAATATCGCATGGTGAAGGGGGGAGGGGGTGTTCCGCGTAGAGGATGAGAGTGGCTGCTCTTTCAACCGAAACTAAACTATTCACTGCGGAGTCGAGCTAAAATAAAGAGAACGACTCCGGGCGCAGAGAAGACTACGGCTCGTTCTCGGTCTTCCGCACCGTCATAAACGACGCGTTGCGTTTGTATAATATTAGTTGCATTATTATTATTGTTATTATTATTGTGTTACTGTATGTATATGTTGTTTGCGCCTGCCCTTCCCACACCGCCAGTCCATCACTTATCCTCCACCGAAACGAAGTCTCTAATGAAACTAAATACCCATGAGAGAGAAAGAGACGGACAGAGATAGAGAGAGAAATATTTTCATAAACCTCGCAAGACACGGTGGCCCAGGGTAATAGGATCATACGGTCGCTATGTACGAAGAGGCGAGGGTGACAAAAGCATCGAGCTGTAGAAGGTCTTAATGACGCGACGCTCCCGACCGCTATACAATGCTCGCGATAGCATGGTGAGAGAACAGAAAAGAACGACACACGACCTGCAGGACGACCCCATGCTTATATATAGGTACGCCATTCAAAATGAAAATAATAATATAACGAGTCTATTGACGGGGATTGACGCATGGGAATAAATAATTGAACTTGTCCAAACCTAAAAATATAAAAAAAACATTTAGTTTTTTACCCGAAATCGAACCCATATACCACTGCGGAAGATAGTATAACTCGTTTTCAATTAACGGTGAAATAGCCATCTCAGCAATGAAAACCTTTTGCGAAACTTCTTTAAAGCGCACCTACATCCCACTTAATGCCGGAACGATAGTAGTAATAGTAATAGTAATACTCATATAATATTTAATCTATTTTCCCTTCAGACCCGCGTACATTGTAGGTAGATAAATATTATAATAAAACGATGGCGTCTTCTGAGGGACTGATTTGCATACATATTCTCTATACAGGACATAGCGGAGTTATATATATATACGTTCGATATACCCACCGGATGTTATTTTATATATAAATGTAGGTATACGTCTCAGCCGGAAAAGAGAGTGAAAATCATAATATCATTCTATATAGTATATATAATAAAGGCCTCGGTGGCGGATTTAAATCCAAAACACGAAACCACAGCGAATTATTTTTTTTTTAGTCTTTCTTCTCTGCTCGTATAGTTATATTATACCAGATATATTGTTCCGAATAGAAATGTATTTGCGTTAATTTTTGTCACGGTAATTGTTTTTTAGTAGCTTTTGTTCAAGTAACCCTCGGGAATATTGCAAACCCATAAAAAGTACACATTTTAAAAAGCTTTCCACGCGCACACACTCGTCCTCGTCGATTATTCTATTTATATATATGTATGTTTATTATGTATATACGTTGTACATTCTACCTACCGTTACGCTTTATAACGTCACTTTCATCGTCTATATGGACGTGGCGTGAAGAAATTTCAGTTTTATTTTCGTTTATTTATTTTCTTTTTTTTCACGAAATTGTAATTGCACGTAAATGTCACAAACCCTCCTTTCCCCACCCTACACCTCTCCACAACCACACCTCTTAGTGGTGCCTTGAATACGCGACGAAAACGCATTCACGTTGATGTATATAGTGCGGTATACCTACCACATCCCTCGTGGATTTACGCATATTTATATAAATATATAAATAATATACACTCGTAAAGTTGTTTGCAAATACGTTTTGAAAACACAGGTTTACACGTAAGCGTTATATTATATTCGTTTTGCATTTTAAGTGCACATATATGTGGACCAAATAAAAGCGGGCACCTCCGCACGCACATTATTAAATGGAAAATTACACAGATAAGAGTGCAAATTTACACGACATCACGTCTCTCGGAAATAACGTATATATTTTTCTCCTTTTTTCAGCTTCCATCCCCTTATTATATCACCACTCTATAATCGGCATACCATCCAATTGAATAGAATTTCCATGTACATAGTAAGTATATAATATTATATACACTTACTCTAGCACACACTCAATAATATGGGTTCGACGCGAAAACACATAATATAAAATCGCTGAATTTGTCGAACATGTCGGTTCGATTTTGTCACTATCCTGTTTTAGATATCAGTTTTATTCTGTGAAAACAAAACCCGTTATCTATATTACAAGAAAAAAAATCGAAAATGTAAAAAAAAATATTGAAAGACGTGTAGTCGATTTATCTAGTCATATATATTATACCTTTGTATACCTAGATCTATTTAACTACAGATTTTTTTTTTAATTGGCTAGTGAAAGAATCAAAATAAATTTAAAAGTGAATTATCAGGGTAATTTCTTTATGTTATATTGTAATTATTACGTATAAGTCCGGACAATAGATAAACTTGTTTAGGAGTGAGGAATTATATAACTGCAGTCAATAATTTTCTGAAATAGGTATACCTAAGTAGATAGTTAGAAATGTATATAAATATATAATAGTTACAGACATGAATTTCAATATCGTAATATAATAACAATAAAATATATTCAAATATATATGGCTTTACATCGTAATAAATTGTGTACAAAATTATTATAGGTACACACACAAAGTTATTTTGAGCTGCTTAAAAATATCAAGGTGGCAGTGTAAAAAGGTAAAAAGCAAGTGAGAATAAAGTGCCCCTCTTTCACATTTAAGTATACCGTCACGCCACTGACCGTACGTTAACCGGGGGTCGAGATTCAAATGATAAAACCATATTAAACTGATTTTCTTAATATGTATCATATTCATATACATATAAGAAATATCACATGAGACGCGAGAGAGGTATAATAATATAAAATTCAATATAATATACATAAATAGTACCTGCCTACGCTTATACAATAATACCAAAGATTACTCGTGGATTATAAAAAACAAGGTTTTAAAAATTATTGATTAATTACTCGGGTATACTAGATAATAATATTATGTAAATAAATTCTTGGAGTTTATTTGTTATTTTTGACTATAAATTATACTCCGATGACGTGGAACTCGTGACGGGATGGACGTTATCAGAATAATACCGCGGCCGATTTATACAGTTACGATAAGTATCAGCCACAACGGTATAAAAATAATAATATTATTAAAATACAAATCTTAATTCTTAATATTATAGGTAGGTAATGTACCTGCGCTTCCGGGGAATTTCTTCGAACCAGAAATATTAATGTATTAATAATAGCGTGTAATTTGACTGCGAGCCAGCGGCGGCGGTCTGGTAGCCGTGACCTCTGCCGCGCTGGAACGGCCGAGCGAGCGGAAGGGAAGCGCCGCCGGAGGGTGCGATCAATCAAACGGTCCGGTCTTTGAGTAGGTTTTTATTTAGAACCGTCTGCGGGCGACCGTAAAAACCGTTTTGTTGTAGTACCACGACGACGATGACGACGACGGCGTACAGACCAAATGTTTTCTCGGCCCTGACGAAACCTTTGGGGCACAGCTCACTACATCACAACACTATTTTAAGCGGCGGCGCCCTCCGCGCTGCAGCTCGCCGAGAAAGGAAAAAAAAAATCTAAGGAACATAATATTATATCGTCAAATATCCACTCTTGTACCGTATTGCTCTCTCTCTCTCTCTCTGTTTCTTTCATTACATATAGATCCTTTTCCATACCCCACTCGCCGGCAGAGACGAGCGTGTTTACATTGACAACGCCACGGAATGGATCTTTTATACGTGTATTATATTCTGTATAGTACGCATGTGTACTTGTGTTGTACATGTGCGTTAGTGTGAATGTGTGTTGTAGACACGCAAGTCATTAGCCCAACAATAAAACGCTCATATTTCCAAATGGCGGCGGCGAATGATACTACTTACACCCGAAATGTTTACACGATAAAACGATCGTTTCACCATTATAATAGTCATACACGTGCGATGAACTAATAATATAGGTACCTATATAGTTATGTATACAATATGTAATAGTATGAACTCGACCAAAAAAGTGGACTAAACCATAATAGTATCGTGTGTAATATTATAATACCTATTACTGAGTGTTTTACACGATTTCGTGCAATTTTATCGAACTGATTTACATTATATTACACAAATGGAATTTCAGGAAATTTATCTACCTATACGGTATTATAGAAACCACTAAATAAATAAGCTAAAAAATTGCATATTTTGAAAAACAAATGCGTAAAAGATGAGTACTGTTTGCAGGTTATTCGTTTAAAAAACAGTGTTTTTGTGTAAAGATAACGGAAAATATTTGTAGTTCTTTAAAAACTCAACAGTTCTACGATTGAATCCTTAAAGCTCTACTTAGAAGATAAGATTTCTTATGTTCCATGATTCTATATATTTCTTTATAAAACCGAGACCGCCGTTCGAAAACCATGTTCGATGGAGATAGACTACCTACCGTTACTATTATTATTATTTATCACTAAAATCACCGTAAACACGTAAACAATTTGATGGTAGGACGAGATAAAAGTAATATTCATCGTGTATGTATAATATACTCGTATATCTATAATATAAGTGTGTGTATAATACTTAACGAAACAAAACACTGCTGCAGACTGTTAACTGTGAAAAAATTAGTCACGTCTTATACATGTATTAATACAATCAAAATAAAAATTACTGTAGAATAATAAATAAACGGCAAAATATAATTTAAAAAGTAGTCCATACCGTCGCTCGGTGTAGAAAACAAAGTCTTAAGAAAATTAACAAAAATAAGAATCAAACATTTACTAACATGAAAAAATGTAACAACGTCAAATCATTAAAAAAATAACACGGTTACAAACAAATTAGTGGTTCACAATTTATTATAAAATGAAACTTTAACGTTTCCTAACGAAGTATAATTACCATATATTATACAAAAAATATATCTCAGCTCATATGCTCCAATGCAAAAATCAACAAACACAAAAAATTGTGTATTTTTTGTTATCTATAGTGTAGGTAACAATAAGAATAATAGCAACTATACAACTTAACCAACGAATTTATTGACAGCTATTATTCTATAAAATAATATGATATTATTGATTTAATACTTTGGATTATTATAATATTTTCCATTTGGGTAATTTAATAATCACATAAAAAAAAATATTTACGAGTTTATGCGTAATATTTGATGTTTAATTATAAGTGTATTATAATATAGGTACTACCACAGCGTAGTTTTTATTTGCCATTTTATATACAAAAATACGTATACAGGGCTCGTAATTCGTACATACTATCGGAATATTACCGTTGTTGGTAATAAACACCCACACCACCAACACATTTTTTGTAGGTACTTGCAACTGTGCAATATTGAATTATTTGCTGCTTGTGAAATTAAAAATTGAAATAATTAATAAAATAAATACATAAGTAATATTCATTTAATTACACTAATTAAATCAGCTCTGTGTGGGGCCAACAAATATCTTCATGACTTCATATTATAGATTACGATACTAAAACTAATCAATGTGTTTAGGTACCTATAAATATATTTAATTTATATACATACTCGATTATACTAAACTGCCAAAGGAAAACCAATTAAAAGTTATCTTTTATCGAACGATGCAATTATATTGATGAATGCCAGTTGAGATTGGTTTTGACGGTTTTATTTTTATTTTTTTGGTTTACATAACAGTTTCAATGAAGTATTGCTACAATTTATACACCTAAATGTCCTAAATATAATATACTGATCAATTTAATCTTAACATTGCACATTTTACAAACGCTCGATACAAAAATGGTTCGAACTGTTAAACAGAGGTGATTTTCTCTTGAAAAATAACATCTAATTTTAAAAACGGGCTTAGAATAATATTTTTATATTTTTAGTGATGCACAACAACAAGGTCGTATCTATAGATTATAATATTATCTGCAGATATGGGAGAGGGGACCCATTTATGGATTGTAATTTTATTCAATACTACATTAAAGTTTTTATGCTTGAAAATATAATAATATTTTATTATTTACACAAATACTATATTATAGTCTGCTAATATGTGTTTCCAGCCGTAATTTACAGTGGTAATTTATTGATAACAATATTTTATAATGTTTTGAACTTTTGAGGCATAATAATAATGTCATAACATAAAAGGTCAATAATCAATTTAATTTAAATTTGAAAACTATTTTTAATAATTGTAAATATACAAAAAACTATACTAGAGTAAAAATTATATAAAAAATGTACAAATTGTTTGAGAAATTTTGGGGAATAGAGGAGAAGAGAGAATAATAGACGAATAAACTATAAGTGATATGGAGTTTACATAAGTGGAATTGATTTTTCTCCTTCACTGACCTTCGAAATAAAAAATGTAGGGCATGAACACACTCTACGACTACTTTATTAAATCCAAAAAAAAACGTTGTGTTTAATAATTCGCAATCGACTCATGAGTTATAACGTAGGTACATATTCGTTTATAAAAAATATTTATGTGTACTGGATTGAAACGAGAAAACCACACCGTTTCATAGTGCACGGAACCTTATGTTTAACGTTTAGTCCGTAAGGCACTATGGGCAGACGACTTGTTTTTTCTTCCCTCTCACAATTGTACACTGTTCGGTCGTATAATATCATAATGTATATATCATACACGTGGTGCACTTGTTCACACATCAAAATGTTTTCTGGTCGTATCCTAGAGTTTTTAGATTTATCGCCTCGTATTAGATGACAAAAGCTTTTAACAAGAGTAGAATTCGTCGCCGGCGACCGTCGTCGCGTTCTTTACGCATTTGCATATTTTAAGAACGAACGAGGCTCGTGTGACAAACACACACGAAAGCGGAGCGCGCATATAGATAGGAAGGTATACTCATCTCAGAAGAGCGTAGGCATACATGATATTATAATTTATATAACAAATAACACAAAAACATTATTATTATTAACATGGATAATGGATATTATACTAGTAGGTACCACGTAAGGTGAATACTCAGCCGTGAATAGGCTCTAAATATGAGTTATCCACGTTATATTATATGCAATAACTGGTTACGTACAGGGATGGGCTAAATACATTTCGAATACAAAATACAAAACACATAACCTAAGATTATATTATGGATACAGAGGCGGATCCACGTACTGGGTTTTTCGTTTTATACATAAATAATTTCCAAAATGACGCGACGATCCACCCTGTATAGCTCGATCACCAGTATACATATAGGTTTCACCCTGTCACTCGTACGCGCTAATATTATCGTTATATTTCCGTATTTTTTTGATGATATAATTTTCTGACATGATATATTATGTCGTATCTAACCCGCAAAGGCACTGAAATCGGAGAATTCTCTCGAAAGATAAGTAAAATATAACACTTTATGTATTTCAAATAGAAAACATATAACCTATTTGGTACCTATATGGATGTATATTATATATATATGCAGAGATGGATACACGAAATGTGTTTTCCATTTTCCGCATAAATATTCCCAACATGACGCGACGATCCACTCTGTATATCCCGGTCACCCGGCCACATATACACCTCCGCTCATATACACTCGAATATTATCGTTGTATTTCCGCGAACGGTATAATTTTGTGACGAGATATTATGTTGCATCGCTGAAATCGTGGAATTCTCGGGAGGGATGAACGATTTTTGGGAAATGGAGGGGGTGGGTTCGAGCGACACCGAGCTGCATATACATGTATTATATACGGTGACTTTCGGCGTGCGGAATGCGTTTTCCCCTTATTAAAAATGGTGGGGAAAGTCACTATATACTTGTATTATATTATTATATTATTATTATATATATACAGGATATACGTAGGGGAATTGCATTTTAGGGATACACACTCTGTGAGACGCATCACATCAGCAACGAGGGTGAAGACGGATCTTTTAATCTAAAACAGGTGAACGATGTAAAAAAAATAAAACTATACACACATATATATAGTATGTAGTATATAATACTATAAATCGACGGAATCGAAGGGAAAAAATACGGTATCCTCTTAGGGATACTTTACAGGGACTTTGATTGTTTGATATACGGCGAGACTGTGATGTGTTTATGTATATTATTCTCTAAAAAGATAAAAATAATAATAATAGAAAAACAAAAACCAAAACTATATTGCACTTTTATAGAAAAAATCGCTGTATAATAACATATAACTACATTTTATTATGATTTTTTTTTTTTTAATGGAGATTCGATGGAAACTGCGGATTATAGAAGACTTGCGGACATCGACTATTGTCTATATTTTTGTACGGCATCTGAAATGGACGATATTTTGAAATACAAAACTAACAAACCGTGAACATGTCACATGTAATTGGTGGAGGAAAACTAATATAACAAGACGGGTGTTCCTTAGAATTTCTAAGAAAGGCGGCAAAGGGTTATGGAATTAATTTAGACCTGAATCAGTTGTGAATATCGGAAGCTAACTTAATATACCGTCGTAACGCACAGAATCAGTCTCACAAAGGGGTCTTGGCACATAACCTGGGGTAGATGTAATTCGCCCAAGACATTTATTGTTTGTCATGTCTAGATTTGAGTATTTGATGGATGTTTGTGAGCCTTGTCAAGTTCGGAATTAATTAAAATTATTTGAAATTCGAACATTTAACTGTTCAAAGTTTGAATGGCAAACGATTGTTTACTACACCAAAATATAAGACGACGAAACCAATAGAATATTGTGTTTCATAGTATTTGTTTATTGTGTTCGGTGGCAGTGTTTCGAATTACAAAAAAAAAAAAAATGAAGCAATTTGCATTCTAACAATGACATTTGACTATTTTATTTTTGCATGTAAATAATAAATATACTATTTTATGCTATTCACATTTTTAGAACTTAAAATATATCCAAAAATAAATTGAAAATATTAAATCGAACTCTATAGAGGTCTAAAATTGAATATATTGTTTTATTGTATTCCAACTATTCCTGTAGAGTTCAAAGATTCTAGCTAAGAAATGTAAATCTTATTTCCTTTCCAAAACTATAACAGGCGAAGGCTCTCTTATCTTCAATCCAGTTATTTCGATATTTTATGTAACTTTAATAAATTTCAATTCAATGGTTTAATTTAATTTAACTTTGAAAATCGTTATCTATGCATTCATAATTCAGTAGGTACAAAATAATATTGGTATAGGCAGAAGAAAATATATTTAAAGGTAATTTAAATGTATATTTAATATAATTATAAAATATTAATACTATTAAATTTTGTTACATAAATACAATTTGTGATTTAAATACTACAAATGAAGATAAAACTATATGAAAACTATCCGACTTCTTTTGTATAAGGAACTGCATTATTATTTTATTTTACAGGAGAAAGTTTTGAACAATTGATTTGGTTTAATTTAAATTGGATAAAAGAGAATGAAAAAAGTTATGATGGATACTTGTATCTATACTACTGGTATATTTATTAAAATTTGTATTACTTTTCCAGAAGCGTTTTATTGTTATTAAAAATATTATAGTGTAGCTAAAGAGAATGGCACATTGTCAATGCAGTAAAAACGAACGTGTTCATTTTTTATTCGAATAAACGCATTTCAAACGATAGAGAGAATATTATTAATATTACTATTTATTTTTATCACAACTCATAACTCGCAATGCCAATCTCCGTTTATTGGTAGGTAGGTAGGTTGTTTTATTAAATCACGTAGTAATTACAAAACAAGCGAAAAATAAATCAATAAAAAAAAAACATCCCGAGAGTTACTCGTTATTTTTTTTATGCTTCATAAAACGACGCATTTGATAGTCTTTTTTTGAATTAATGTTTTCGGCAGATATTACGGTTTTGTTTTTTTTTTTTATTATTATTTTATGTTATATAAATTATAATAATATTATATTATATTGTACGATACAAAATTTATACGTTTACATTTCCACTGGTCCGTACGTGTTACATACATAATAATTAATATTGCAACAAACAGTCAAATAAAAAGGACGTGTTATGAATGATAAGCCACAGCTTATTTTCATTTAATTTTCCTCGTTTGATCAAAAACGACTGACATATTAATGCATCGTGCCCTAACGTTTGAGGGACGTTTCCAGGTTGGATAGAAATTTAGTTGAGTTATCTATAGTAAATGAAAGGTTAGAACCATAGATGATTTTTATGTATCTAAGACCGATTACAAACGGTGGCACGGGGTACTAAATTGTATTTAATCCGTTTGTATACCTGCACCCTACTAACGAGAAAAATTGTCATACTTTTTACGATTTTTCATTACAGACTCTTGACTTTATGTACCTCAATTTAAAAAAAAACGATTAAATTTTACATTTTAAAATACATTATTTTGTAGAATATTATGACTCTAAAATATTTTTGTTGATATTTTGATGTACAGTCTGTAGTTGTACAGCTTAGTTTTTATTATTCCTAGTATTTTCAAAATACACCACCTGATTTTGTGTATTTTGGAGATGAGGAGTTGCTATCGGTTACCACATATCGTGTGAACACTCGTGGCTCCTACACATTTGAAAGTCCCGAAACGAAGGATGCGTTTTATTGTTGTCAAAGAAGAAAATCTTGGTAGCGGCAGTCATTGTCTGCTGCAGTAAGCCGGCGTCACGTGTATGCAATAACACATCACACTTGCGCACCGGAACGAGCAATGTATGATGCGCAACACCGCGGCGGAAAAATGTAATTGTTAAGGCTCGACTACACTGCACTTTTCCTCGGTGGAAGAAAAAAGCAGTCGTCGGAGTACAGAGAAGGTTAAGAGAGTTACCACGTTTGGGTAAGAAATCGAGAGAAAGAGAGTGATAGAGACTCTTAAGTCTATGGAAAATGTTCGAGGTGTCGACCTGGTTAGGTACAACCTCTTTTATAGCTTTATAGAGAAAAGGTATGACATCATTATATTATAACCTAAAAATTTCATACTGTTATTATGATACGCATAACCGATTTCATGAATGGACAGTGTGCTCACACAATTGTATTTCGATATCGTGAGCCTAATCATATCCGAGGACACATACATCGTATATTAGTATGTATAAATGATTGCCTGAGCGCGATGGAATTTCGAAAAGCCATTATGATACACACGACGTCGCCAAAAAACACATAACTCAAATCCCGGGAAAGGAGATGGTTTTAAAAGTCGTTTAGAGCTAGTGGAAGATGAAAAAACCAAATAATAATAAACCGCATACATTATATACGATCGTGTGCGTGTGTGTGCGTGTAACGAGCGAACGATTCGCTTTATACTACCTATTTTACATGTATGGGGTAACATAAAAACATAATTTGTCAACCGAAAAATGATAATCAAACACGATATTATTAAAATAATAAATAAATTTTTTTTTTAAGATGTTGCCATTCCGAATTAATATCTACGATTTACATCGATTAAGCGCTGCTATTAAGTATTAATAATATGCCAAGATATTATTCGTATAATATATTATCTGCAATGGCGTATTTAAACACCGCTGAGGGCCATACCCGTTTACCGATAACAAACATAAACGTTCAACTACGTTAAACGTAGGTGAGCTTTAACTTTGTGCGTGCAATTCGGACGCAGTGTCTTCGTGTGTCGATATTGCTATAATATAATAGTAGTAATAATAATAATGATAATAATATACTACGAGAATCGTAAACCAATCATCTGCAAACACGCTACCACGACCGAACCCAATGTCCTTATAGTCTTCATAGAGAACGGAAATTATCTCAAATACATTTGTGGCCACGAGATCGTCGCCGCAACCATTCGATTACTCGATTTCATTTTAATAAATGTTTCGTATTTGGTTAACGTAATATTGAAATCGAAAGTTCCTCAATTTATAATAAATATGTATAATATATTAGTTTACTATTGTACACTACAAGTTATAGTTTTTTTTTTCAAATCGACATTATCCTTAATTATTTTATCCACCCGGAGAGTACGGTGAATACATGCGACACACACAGTTTTGAATATATTAATATCATTGTGTTTTATTATAATTTATTGAACAGATCATCTATTTTTATTCACTTTACCAACCCACAACTATATAAGGACTTAAGATATTTTGATTTATTAACAACTGCAGACTGCTGTTAAATCTCGGCGACGGATATTTTAAATTTAATATATGCGTGTAAAATTGCATACTTTATCAAACGTAGTAAAATATAATTTTTAAACACAAATCGATAGCGTTCTACAAGAATAAATTTAATATTTCCATAGATTGTATGATAAACACATTGCATAATATTTTAACCAAAGGCAATACATACAGTTAGGTACCTACATATCTAATAAATATCCTTAAAAGTTGAAACACGTAAATATTTCGGGTAATGTAATTTATTTCATCATTCTGACATTTTACCTATTAATTACTTGTTGTTAATAAACAATAAACATAGTAATAATAATGAACGGACGTTGAATGAATTTTGTTAAAAATGGTATTTAATTTATTTAACTGACACTTAATACTGTAATAATTAAGGCAATTATATCACGCGGTGTGATTTATCAATATAAGTACTTTATTATTATTATTTGTATTTATGTTTTATAAAGGATAGTATAACTATTATAAGGAAACCCGCCGAATAACAAGCTTTCAGTGCGAAGAACAAAGGACTTCACGGCGACAACTACAGGTTTGCGATGCGCTCTTGCATGTCATAAATATGATTAATGAATACACGACAGGTATTATTACACCTAAGACATTGGGTATGTATAGTGTATACATATACCCGTCGATGACCCAGTGTTTAACGGTCCGAAGATAATCGATCGTGTTGGCAACCGTATCGTGCTTACGAATTTCGTAGTAATAATTTATGAACTTCTGAAAGCATCCGTACCTATTATATAAATTGTAATATTCTGAGACGTCTAATAATATTATATACATTGCAATATTTTTAAAGTGTTTAAAAAATTTTAATTGCATAAAATATTATATTATCACGATGTTATCAACTAAATCTAAAATATAAACGGGATAGAGATTTACATCACAACTGCACTCTTCAGTTAGTCCACGAGAATCCGATATTGTATAATGAGAATATTATAGTAAAATTATGTTAAATAATAACGATTATAATTTGACCCCCAAAGCCGAATAATGCAATGAATATAGAGTATTAAGGTAAAAACAAAATTACTTAAATACTAGGTAGGTAGTACAAAGTAAGATAATAAAAACAAAATTGCTTGAACAGAATATTTGATTTTAGATGATTAATATCAAAGTGAAATGAATCAAAATTTTTTTATATCATTACGATTCATCATCATTCTGTTAGTGAACCCAAAATGACTGTAATTTTGACGGTAGTGACTGGTGACTGGTGAGTAATAAACAAAGGGACTTTATTTCTAAAGCTAAAATATAGCATGTTAAAATATTTAATACTTATAGAGTATGAATACCTACTTCGTAAAATGTATTTTTTTGAAATTTTTCATTTATGTGAAAATTAAAAATTAAATTGTAAAATACCATGTTTCCCAATAATCTGTCACCACGAGATTTTTATTAAAAAAAAAAAAAAAACAAAAAAAAAAAATATAAATATATCTAAAACTTTATGGTTATAAATAAGAACATTTTTTTAAATAATAAATTCAATAAATACTATAGCTAACAGAGATTTAATTGATGAGTGATAAACATTAACTGAAAATATAATACCATGTATTACAATATTTTTCATAATTGCATTAAAATATTTTAAATTCAAAACCCTAACAATACGTCTTGATAATACTCTTCACTATACAATATAAGTACAATATGTATTGTGTACACTATTTTTACATATTTTTCTGTTGTTATTTTAGACGATTTTCTTTATATTCAAACACAATATTCACAGAAAGTATATTGTTCGTTTAAATCGTTAAAGTGGAAGACGTTACTGTTATTTATTATGTTATGTATATATTTTTTTTACATCAAGTACAGATTGTTTGTGAAAATTTATGGGCTGATTTTAATGCGTTTTGGGCACAGGTAACTGATTCCCAAGTGCTTTAAATATTTAATTGGCCCTAACAAACTTATCGAGCGGACAATTATATAATATAATTTAAAGTGCTATATTTACAGCCACCACTGCAGAGATAAAATAAAAATTTATTTAAAGCTAATTTGGATTAATACACTCGTACTTTCCGAGTCGAGAAAAATTATAACCGACCCAAAAAAATATAATTTAAAAATAAATGTTGCTCTCGTTTACTTTTGAAAAAAGTTACAAAATTAAGAACTCAAGTTGATTATAATAATTGTTTTTCATTAGATTCTTATTATATTGTATTTATTTACTGTTAAAATGATAAAATATTTTAGTGATATGGAAACACAATGCTGTCTTTATCAAATTTATTTATTGTGAAAATTAATAACTATTTATATTACAAAATTATAAAAATAATCCATGTTATTAAATGTGATAGTTCAAACATAACTGTTTTTTTCCACATATATTACAATCGAACAATTATTTGAATTTTATAAATGCACCTACATTCTGATATTATAGCAAATGAAATAACAGAAAAATGACAGTTCATTGGATTATAAAAATAATTTAAAACGATCCTTTGAGGACGAAGAAAATATTCTTGAAAATCCAACTGCAGGCGGTATTTTACTCGAAATGCGCGAGTTATTGAGTGAAAATGAACCATTTACCCCTTAGGGCCCACAAATTACACCCATCGCAATTAAGACGTGATAGATATTTATCGAAATAACTATTATACACCGCGACAATAATAACACAATTGTACAAAAACCGGAATACGGAGTGTGTGTGCGTATGTGTGTATGTGTGTATGTGTGTACATTGTATTATACTCGTATTATTATTATTATGCATTTGAGAGTGTACCATAAAATTGGTTTTCAAATGCGCACACTGAGAGACATAATTTATAACATATTAATATGTATTGCCGATAAACAGTCTTTGGTCTCGAGAAGAATTACGACGCGGATAATAGGCTGCGGTTTAAGGTCAGCGGCTAGCTGTTCGTGTGCGTGTGTGTGTGTGTGTGTGTGTGTGTGTGTGTGTGTGTGTGCTCGCGCTCGGGAATGCGTCGTTTATCTCGCCCACAACTGCGTCAATTACTTATACATGGACCGCGCGAGGGTGGTCGTCGATTTAACCGATATAAATATATACATGTATTCACATATATATATATATATGTGGAGGATTAATAATGGTATATAATATATTATCACTGGGAGCTTTTTCGACGCCACGGCCGAGTTGGCCGTTTAGCCGAGGCCGTTAAATCTCAATGTATATATATAAATATACACAATACACATATTATACACCTATTGTGTGCGGTAAAACGCCACTGCATCGGTACAACTATAATACAGGCCTTGACGGTAGAGGACCGAAACACGGCGGTGGTGTTAAATTCTCATTAAATTACATGGGGGGCTGTGAATTTTTCACTGTCCACCTCTTTACTGGCCTCCGTCCGTCAACGAGTAGTCGTCCACACAACGGATGGCCGCCTGCGTGTCAGATATATATCCACGGATAACCCAACCTTAATCATCACCGAGTATAGTCTTAACAGGTGTTTTCCAAGAACGTTTGCTCAAGTGGTACATCCACAGTTTATGTAATAATAAATAGTTTTTTAAGTCTTTCTAATGGTATCTTCTAGGTATTGAATTTATTAGTACCTTAATGCTAGTGATAGAAATAGATAACGTAACTAGAATGGGTATCATATTAACAGCTTATAAATGGGAAGCTATACTCTGTATTTCTGTAAATTAGGATAATAAATCGAAAATGTGTATCAAAATTATTCGTAACATATTTACTCAATTTGAACAAGATGTGATGCGTCAGTGTTAAACTACAAAGCGTCAGTCATTTTTCGTCAATCGTCTTATAAGTACATTTAATATTTATTTATTTATTAAAATATGATACATATTACTGTGAAGCGAAATGTAGAGATACTGTCACTAAGCGAACTCAAATTTGAAAATATTTACACTTAACTGATTTTATAGTACTTTTACCAATAAGTAATAATGGATTATTCGGCTGTGATACACTTCTAGCGATTCTAGAGATTCTTCTATCTATTAAAGTAAAACCAGGTAGAACACTCTCCCTCTAGCTATCTTTATTCCTGCCATTACGAAGTATATGATTGCATTAATGTACTTAAAAACGTGGTTTAAAAACACCTCAAAAATAATATCTTAACAAATAAAATATTCATAAAGCTTGTTGCTATTATTATTTCTAAAAAAGTCAAAACGCATTTTAACTACGATCATCGAAATCGAGTCGACGCTGGTGTGGGAAATTTTGAAACCACATATATATATATAAATAAAATCATTTCTTCCCATCCCCGGGGGAGGCAGTTTTCTTATCTTTTAACACTTAAATTTTTCTGACGGAAACGTTTGAAAGTATATTATTATTTAGTTTATATATATATACACACACTAAAACATAGTATGAAATATATTTTATTGCTAGTCGTTTTATTACACATATATACATCAAGTTACTTTTTTACAGTCTATCGAGATAGTCGATATACTGTGTTCTCTGCAGCGTGTATCGAAAAACAGTAAAGGTCGTGAGGATAATAAAATCCACTAGACACACGAGGTGATTGAAGTTACGACAACACAACCGCGTGGTGTGCAGCGGTGGAATCGCCAGATTGGGAAACGAAAGGAGATGGTGTGAGGGAGAGACAGATAGACAGAGAGAGAGAGAGAGAGAGGGTTGTTTTCCTGGAGGGTAACAAAAGAACATCCGTTCATTATCTACAATAGTCCTTTGTGCCGATTCCAAAAGCATCGTTAAAGATGATTTCCAACTTTTGAAAAAAAAAATGATTGTAAAAAAATAATGTTCATTTGCCCTTCAGTACACCACCTTTTGTTTCTTTTGTTATCCGGTATATACGCCACGGAATTCACTTCGCGTATTATCTCCGAAGAAATATATACGGGAATGAAAATAAGACAAAAATATTCAGGAACAGAGAACTGCTATATTCTCTTATAGCAGTTGCATTTTGATTATTAAGTCCACGATTATACCTATAAAATATTCGCTTTTGCACCACCGGGCAAACTAAACATCCTTTTATATATACAATATACCTATTAATACATTTTCACTATACATATATTGAATATAGCATTTATATGTTTTTTTATAATTTCATCACATACATTTTGGTATTATGCGCGTGCCACGGAGTAATAAAATGCTTATTTATATATTATATCATATTGTATACGATATGCACACACACGAACACTCACGCACCCACTGCAAGTACCTCTGACGATTGCTATTTATTAACGTGTCCGGTAAAGGAGCAGAGGGTGTAAAAGCATAACGACCCGAGAGGAGGAGGAGTGGCCATCGGAATTACACCCTCGAGGAATTGTGTGCACTTCCATTTATTTAAAACGATGCACGCAAGAAGTAAAAAAAGCTTGTTTCATCGCCCACATTACCTACGCGTTTGTATACATAGTGTATATCTATATATACGTGAGTTATCAGATTTTCCTTTTTTCACTTCTTTACTCACAGGTCAACGCCGATGATTCGAAACGCGGTCGGAAAGCCGCAATCTATCTGTAATCACGAAATCTATATCAAACCTACTATATATATTATATTGTTATAGGCCAGTACATACATTATTATGGTTAAAAGGTATTATAACTTGCAGGGTGAAGGATTAAACACGATGAAAACGATAAATAATATGTATATAGGTAGCATACTATACTTTTACGGTTTCGTTTTAATTTTATCGAAACTTCGAGAAAAAAAACAGATCAATATAAGATAATAAGCAGTAACTTCTTTTAAGTTTCTAAATTTTTTACAGCCAAACTTTTTTTTCAAACCAACTTGATTAAAAAAACTTACAACCCCTAAAGATAGGGACGTTTTAAAGCTCCGTGGGATATATGCAACGCCCGAAAGGCTGACATTTTTTTGCGCTTTATGCGACTAAACGACTGGATTATGGGAGAATCGCATTAACATAAATTATGGTTAATCGAGGACAAAACGGTGCAGGGCGTCCAGCGGAGAGCATTTCGCCACTCATAGTTCTGCACAATACTGCAATGTTAATTAAAAGCTGTTTGTTAATAATTTCATAGACTATTATACATAGTATACATTTTTAAGTTGACATTTAATAATTTAATAACACACAAATCAATAAAAAAATATTATACTATATTATTTATATGGCGAAAACCAATTTAAATTAACACTCCTCGTATTTTTATTAAATAAAAATTACAATTTTCCTTTTCCATTTTTTATATTTTTAACTGTATAAGATCTATTACAGTGTGGAAAATACAAAAATATTATATAATCTTTATGCTCTCTGTTCAGTATTATGGTAATAATTAAAATACTAAGATTCAATATATTAACCTACCTAAAAATGTTTATATAAGCCAACGAGCATTATGACCATGTGAACAGCAAAATATGTGATTTGTATCATCATAATCAAAGCCGATTTTTTAATAAACTGTTAATAAGATAACTGTGTAGTTGAGGACGGTAATAATTAACCTTTTGTGCAAATAATGCAGATAACTATAAGAGAAACGGGACCGAACGAATGCAGATAGTGCACATTTCGATTAAACGTCGACGTCGTAAAAGTCAACGAAAGTTTTTATAATTTCTTTTATGGTCTTTGAGCCGTTGTCGGGTCCTATATACATATATACGACGGATATACACGAGTACAATTTTCGATCGACTTTCTTCGCAGATTAAAACTTTGCCAGCAAAAAGGCGGCAGAATTAGAAAGATGGATGGATGGGTGGGTTATGAAGGCGTGGACCACTGCTTTAGCTGCGTTAATATTTGGCGCCCGAAATCATAACGGGGGAGGCAAAATCCCTTCTCAACTTTTCCCTCTCCTGGCTGTACACACGTACATACACACACAAGTCGCTCCGACGAAACCGTACAAAAGCAGCGGTGGTAGCGGCGGCAGCCCGAACATTCCCTGCACCATTGCAGCTACCCACCCAATACTTAAGCCTACTACGGCAGCTCTTCACCCCCCCCCCCCCACCTTCCTAGTCCTCGGATACACACTCGTTTTGTTTTGGCGGAGAGTTTATGATTACCGAGAGCCCTTTAAAGTGCAGCATAAATAACGAACATAAAAGCAAATCGTGGCTAAAATGTTCAATACCACCACCACTGCTTGCAGTCACCTCACACACACACCCACACACACACACACATACACACACGCATATATACAGTCGGTCTAAAGCGGTGCAGAAAGTTTTTGCGGTCCCCGCGGCGGTGGCGATCGTCGCAGCGTCACACATGGCAATTCAACGGTTAAGTATTGTATGTGCGTTATTTAATATATAGTTTCTCCTCCTACACGAGTGCAGTGTTAGAAAATTCGTGATGCGCATACATATGCATCGAATCATCAGATGCAGCATTCATTTTAAAAGTTTTTGCACCCTTCTAATTAACATACTTCGCGAGCATTACTATCGATAAACAAATAAAAATAATATTGTGTAGGTGAAAAATAAACATCACACGGCCGTGTAGTTGAGTTAAATCCAAGGTGAAAGATACACCTAGATGCACCTATATGTATACATATATACATAGATAGGTGGCCACGAGTGCATAAACAAAAATATGTAGGTAACATTATTTGAACTAATGGGCATTATTAAAAATATGATATAAATATAATATATTGTTTTTATAATAATTTATTTTATCGGGAACTTGAGTTAACCTAACTGGAAAAAAACGTTTTTGACAGTATAAAAAAAGAATATTATGCAAGAAAGAAGAATCCAAAAAAACTATAAAATTTATAATTTTACCATCAATTACATAAACATTCTAAAATAAAGGGCTTTTAATTTATAAATGGTTTTAATTCACTTTTGGACTTTAGTACACGGTTAGAATAAAATATTACAAGGTAGAAAATGTCTGGGATTTGTAAATGAATGTACCTTAATCATAGAAAAGTGTATTATATTGATGTATAGCTTTTTAGTGATGGCATTTATTGTTTGTTTGTGGGCATAACAACTATATGTATATGGCCCTGGTTAACTGATAACTACAAAATACAACAAGTGAACATAAACGCAGTCTTAAGACATGGACGTGGTCGTATACGAGCAGGGCAATCGATTAAATAACGCGACGGCACGTCGAGATACACATATAATAATAATATATTGCGGTAATGGGTTATTCGTAAGTGAACTCATTGCGTTGTTAGATTTACGCGTGTCGGAGGATCTCGTGCGATTAAGCGATATCAAAAGTTAGAAAGTCTGGCAACCATAAATCTATATGGTGAGGGTCACATTTAATATGATATAACTTCGATAGCTATATATTTTAAGACAACAATAGCACTTACAAATTTATATTTAATCTTTTCAATTTGCCACGTACGTTCCCCATGGTGCTACAAATTGAAAGTTTCCAAACACTGTAGACAGTATAGACACGTGTATAATATATATAATAGCGTATTCATAGCACGTGTCTTAGTTATATTGATACATCACTAAGTATACGTACATATTCTGGTGTATATAGATAAAGTGTAAGTACAACTTTAACTAATTAAGTATACAATATCTTATACTTGAGATTAAAAAATTATATTAAATATTATACATGTGTGTGTGTGTTGTAATACAATTTTAAAATGTATAAGAACTTTTAGAACTAGATAGAATATTTAAAATTAAAATAGATATATTTATGCAAATCTCTATAAATAAAAATAAATCCTTATTTCCATTGGTTAGCATCACGCGTGAGCAACTGAACCGATTTCCCTAATTCTTTTTTTGTCGTATTTTTTATTGTCTGGAGAAGGTTCTTATGTAAGAAAAAATTAAGAATGTTAAGCGCAAAATTAAAAACAAATTAAAAATTAAAATAAACGTGTAAATTGTATATTATTACTAGCTGACCCGGGAATGCTTCGCTGTTGCAAGATTTTTCAGATATTAATTTGCTATTTATTTTCTGGATGTGAAAAAGTTATTTTTATTTTAGACCACTTTTAGTCACGTCTCCGTGGTAATGTAGCCATATAAATTTAACATCGTCACTGAGGGTTATTCATAATATTGAAATAGAAAAATTGATGATTATTGCAACTTTTTTTATTTAATAGATTTAATGTACAAAGTGCTAAAATTAGAGTTATTTTTTTAATTTTGTAGGTATAACTATGATGGAATAAAAGATATGAATTATGCCAGTATTTTGATAGTTCAAAGACTTAAAAAATTTCTTTGTAAATGACGTTATCAACTTTTTCTGGATCGGGGGCAAAAATATACAAATTAAATTTGGATGTCACAATTGACAGGGTGACGCATAGTTGACCCTGAGAAAAACATTGGTAGGATATTATGTTATAATATTTTATATTTATATTATATTATTACATTGGTAGGATAGGTACTATATTATATTATATTATACTATTATTATCGTACCCAACGATAGGTAAATACTCTATATGAATAATATTTTTTATTTTGTAGATCTAGATATAGATAATGTACAATCAACTGTTCTAAGAAACGTTCCCCTTTTAAATGAGCAACAAAAATATGCCTACGATACTCTAATGTAAGTGGTGAACGATGGAACTGGCGAATATTTTTTCTTAAAAGATTAATATTAATAATTATTATTTTAATATTTTAATACCAACAAAACTATTTATATACCCGTAAGAAAAAAAAACTAAGAATGTTGTATATTATCAAAAAATATTATAATAATAAACACCTTTTTTATTTGAAATATTTTTTTTATTAATTATGCCAATACGAAATCAATATTCATAATTAAGACAGGACAACGTAAGAACAGGTTATCACAAAATATCCTTAATATTTTAATTGCCTAGGACAAAACGTCATGTGTTGTTCATTATATATTAAATAAATATATTAAATAATATTCTTTTTGATGAAATTTTTCCGTCTAAAATAAGTTTAAATTGTATAACAATCCGTTATTCAAATACCTAACTACTTTTTTTGTTTTATTAAAGCTCCTGGAAGTAATTCGATTTATTTCGTAAAAAGTGTTTGTCCTCTAGAGGTAAAGAAATATTTATGGAATATTCCAAGTTCCTGGGAACATTCCTTCGAGAATATTTCTAGTAGTGCATTATGCTTAAATGATATGACATAAAATAATTAAATGAGAATGACAACCTAATAGTTTAAAATAGAAAAATTTAAGAAAGTTAAACGGATTAATTTTTTTTACATAAGAACTTCGTCCTGATAATTACGAACATAACAAAAAAAGAATTAGCGAAATCGGTCCTGCAGTCGTTCACACGTGATGCAGTGACCAAGGGAAATAGGGATTCATTTTTATACATAGAGAATATATTATAAAAAAATAGTTAGATCTGTTAGAAATAATACATTAAAGAAAACATAATATTGCACTAATAAGCCACATCATTTTCATTTTAAATTATTATTATTGCACAGTTAAAATAAACCAGCAGTATTATTTAATAGACCTAACCTATGACACATCAACTAATACGTTTTTCAGATTAAATATAGTTTTAAATCTAATTTGTTTACTATTATTTATTACGTTGAAAAAAATCTCTAGTACCTAACGTCTATAATGTAATCATGAATTTACTACCTTAGCCTAATATAATATATATGTTACAGTAAAAGATGTTAAATTTATATTTACGTTATTAGCTAGCGATTAACGTTAATAGATAATAATTATATTTTACAAGGTTTATAACGTTAATTACTAAAGATGTACCTTAATTCCAATCAATATTAATTATAGTTAATTATTAACTTGTATTTAAATTATTATATTATAATTTATTTTCACATAATATTGAACTATGACATTTTGAATGGCATAATTTCCCAACTACTTGACAGATACATTTATTTGTTTTACACTTCATTTTACAGTGATATCTTTGATAGCCTTTAGCGTCCATAAGACTACTATACATCATCCTGCTTCTCGAAGTCGTATCTATTTTTCTTTAGATTATTCAAGCATCGTTTTGAGATCAAGCAAAATTTCTTTGCATGGCACAAGTTGAGATCTCTTATACTTATGTTTCGGAAAACGATTTTAAGTACCTAATACATTAATATTTTGAGATTACGTATGAATTAAATCGATTTGAGCTCTTGAATTGAAAGTGGAATTTAAAATAAGTTTCGAAACCAAGCTTCTTTCATGATTTGCTAACTTTTTTTGGCAAAGTGTGCATAGATTTTAATATGCCATAATAGTTTCGTTTGTGATATTGCAATATTTTGATTTTAATTCAGAATCCATTTTACATCTTCCGCCATGGGCCAATAGTAGAATGAGTCGAATGCAAAATATTGAACAACTCTTTAATTGCAACGTAATAGTGTATAGTATAGTCTCTTTATTATTTATTGTTAAAATATCATATTTACGTACCATGGTTAATCTTTCATAAACTTACTTCTCTTGGCGTTTTCAACACAAATGTTGAATGTTTTAATTGTTTAATACGAATATTGTACTTATAAATGGTCAGAAAGGAGTTATTATCTCTACGTTTTATTTTAACTATATCAGATATAATGTTGTTAACTTTGTTTTTCATTTCAAGTTCATTCATATTAAATTGTATTAAAAATATATTACTACAACTTAAAGAAAATTAACACAATGTTTTAAGAATATTTTAACATACAACAATAATATGAAGATATAATGCCAATGTCGATCCGATACGTTCTGTGAAAGACTGACAAAACTGCTATCTATAACAGTTATTATAGTTGCAGTAAAGTTCTACACTAGTAAGCCACACTAAGCTTATTTATGTTTTATTTACATATTAGAGAATATCTTAGTCTGAAGTTCTATCTACTGCGCTGTAATGCTATCTAGTATCTAATATAACATTATACAACAACATTTTCCATCGTGTGTAGAAATTATCGATATCAAACTCAAAAAAATAAACTACGATAATCACTAGTTTGTTAGTAATTATCTTTATTTACTAGAAAATAACGTTATTTTGATGTTTAACATCATCTACTGTAATATATATACGTATGAATCTTGATTCAACAATAATTTAAAATAACTCAAACCACAAATTATTATCTCAGTAGCATGTTTAATTGTATAAAAAAAGTAAATTGCTCACATACAGTTGTTTTATTGCTTGACATAAATTATTATGATATTCGAAGTTTTAAAATGACTAAAAGTTAAAAGAAAAATGTTACATAATCACATTCCTTGCTTGTAATATTTATTATAGTAAATGTTAAATAAGTAATGATCCTGTTACAAACTTAAAACAGTTGACAATACTAAAAATAGGTTTTCACGCATATAAAAACAATATGTTAAAGAAATAAACTAACCAGATACGCAAAAATTTGAAATTGAGTTATAAAATGTCTCGTAAATGTAAAAAAAGTTTTATGGCTCAAAGTATTAAAGTTAATGGTTTTCGATGTAGAATGTAGATATAAGACAGTTTAGATTTTTAGCTTGAAAAAATGCACTATAAATCATTTATTTTTTATTACGATACATAATGTAATTTAAGAAAGTATAATAAAGACAAGTAGGTAAATATGCGTGTATCCTACAAATTAATTAATGTAAATAAGTACCTACGAGTAATGCACAAATTATTTAACAAATTTACTGAATTTATCCGTTTTTCAAACATCAGTAAGTGACATTTTAGTTAATTTGCACAATTCGTTTTTCACTTAAAAATATGTATTCTAGTAAATCTACAAAACAACAGCATTAATTGGAAAAGAAAAATCACATGTGCATGCGCCATCAAACCTGGCACAGATCACTTGTTCAACTAGAAATATAGTCGTCAATTACCATTGTATTATTTAGTCGCAAATCATTTTACAACTAAATACAAATCCTGGTACCTATTAATATATTTTTCTGGAGAATATATGGAGCGTATAAATTATAAACACTAAATATCTAAATATAACCAAAATAGAATAATCATCTTTACAGATGAAAATATAAAATATTTAGATGATAAAGAAATAATACTCAATTTTTGTATTTTTAATTATTTTATGCTTATATTTACATGGAAAAAAAATCATTATGATGCACATAATATACGCTAAATTGCATATCTAATTTAACACGTTTAATTAATGTATAACACAAGTAAGACATTCAAATATAATAAGAATAAAATACGAATACATATAAAAGTAAATTGGCGTAATAATAATAACTTCTAATTAAACAAGAAATATTAAATAATACGGTTTGAATTTCTTATCTTCGTTGTGTTGTATTTTGAATTTAATAGTCAAAAAAAAATATTAAGCGTTTATTAAAATATAAATGTATTATCGTTGTAATTGAAGTAGGTATAGACCGAAGGGTGTGCTAAGTTGAAAACGAGCATTAACACGTTTTTGTTTTTCCAGTGTGTTTATCTGAATAAAATTACGAAAATATCTCAAACTAAAAAAAGATATTAATATTATCTTTATACTTATGTTAAGTAGTTCGTAGTGAAATTTAAGCAAGGAATGTAATACGGTTATAGGAATTTATAGTTTGAAATTATACTAACAAAAATAATTTTGATTCACTTATATAACATGGTTATAAATGTATAATGGTGTAGTTGAAAAAAATAATACTGATTAATCTCTTTTTAGATAATATTACATTTGAAAGCATGCGATATAAATGAGTAGACGTCAACAACACGTAAGAAACGTAATTTTCATTTGTTCAACAACATGCAGTTATATAAGGTAGGTACATATTAAATTCACAAAAACAATATTTTTTATCATTTATTGAGGGGGCGGAAGGGGGGGGGGACGATTGGGAAAAATGATAATATAATAATGAGAAAATTAAGAATAATAATAGTGCTTGATGATCACGCCACGGTTTATATGACAGCAAAATGCTAGTGATACACGTGGCGGCGGACAGGTTAGAATAATTATTATATATAATAACAGACTCGTTAAATGATACGTTTTAGATGAGGAAATGTAACGTCATGAACTGTTGAGCACGAACATCTCGTAGTATTGTAACATGCATAATTTTTCCAACATTTTTTACATTGAAACGTACGCTGAAGATAAACCTCGTGTACTATAGTCTGCAGAGTATAGGTAGTTTATACAGCTCACGGTCTCAGACACACAAATTATATTCCACTGTCGTTGAAAACTATAGATAGGTGCGCACACACATCGTGCCTAACGCGCATAAATATAATGTATATTTATATATACATATATTACTGTGGGATCACGATTTAATTTAACGTTAAATATTTTGTCCAGATGACCTTTCATTAGATTAGGGATTTTTTTTTTAGGATTTGAATTTTAATATTAGCCTTATTTCGGGAAAACAATTTAACATTTGAATTTTTTACAGAATAATTGTTTGTAAGACCCGAATCGAATACCTAATTAAATGTCATCCTGCCGAAATATTTGGTGTTACCCCACTTTGTATATTCAGTGTACTACAAATGAGTTCAGGGTCTATATGACGATATTCATAATTAAATAAAACAAATTAATAATTATAAACATGGTGATTCATCGAGCATGTTCACACTCATTTATTCATTTTACAATAAATGCTTTGAAATTTTGATTTTTAGAATTTTTAAATATACTTTAAGACCATATTTTCAAATTCATAAGACTTTTTGTAATATTCAAGCAGGAGTATCATGCAGTAATACAAACTTCTGTTTTCTAAATAAGAACCAAGGATAAATGGAAAAAATCGGAAATGAAAATTATCGGTGAACTACCACGTATATTAAGGACAGACATATTATATTTTATAACCAAATATATTACAGATATATAGAAAGTACTTATAACTAATATAATTCGAGAAATCCCGTTACACGCAGTTATCACACGTTATAAAACAACGGTGTCTGCACGAGACTTCAAGACAACAAAGTAAAGAATACGTCATGATCTTTGCGGTCGGTGTGTGTGTGTGTGAGAGAGAGAGAGAGAGAGAGAGAGAGAGAGAGAGAGAGTGTGCAACAAGTGTGTGTGCCGCATACACGATAAATGCCGGGGCCGGCGTTCCGTGTTGGCGGGCGCTCGCGAAATCAATTTCCTCGCTGGCATCTAAAGAGCATAGGTGGACCTATTCCCACGGTATGTGTAGTGTGCTTGTAAGTACGTATTGTATATTATGTATTGTAATAAGTATATACATACGGTAATTGACGTGTATAATGTGTAATTTACTCAAAGATAATTTTCGTTATCATTAAGCACTCGTTTTTCCAGGCAAAATATGTTGTGTTTCAAAAACATATTGCATAGTTCTAGGTACGTAAACACAATAATTAAGCATATTCAAATAAAATAGTTTAGAACGCCAAATCGAATTTAGTATAGCTTCATGTTTAAAATCGGGTTCAGAATGAGGCGTTAAAATATATTAGGTATATGATTTTAAAGTTGTAGCCACTATAATATATTAGTACACTATACTGAGTATTCAATTTTAAACGGTCGAAAGCGATACATAATATATCAATTATGTCTTGTAAGCAATACTTGATTATAAAGAAGATTTTAATTTCACGTCACATCATCTACTGACTATTATCATATACATTTTATTCAACTATCGATATTTTTACTATTATTATAATCTATTAAAAATTAAAAATAATGAAATAATTAGAATTTAAAAGTGTTATAAAATCTATAAGCCCTTATCTATCTTAGCCGGTAGCTACAAAAATTAAAATATTTTTTACTTAAAATACCAAAAAATAAAATATTTATGTTTGTTTTAAAAATGAACTATTTTATTACGTTAAAAAAACACCCTGTATATATATACTATATATAGTATAAAATATACCCAGCGAAAACGAATATGGCTAGTTGTGTGCAGTTAATAAACAGAAGTCTCGCCCACGCGTGTTTCCCAGACCGATATAATATGTATGGACAACAACCACACGATAAACAAAAAAAAATAATAGCGAATTTTTTCATACGTTTACCGTACGCGATTGCCCGTAAGTGGGCAACGATGATATTTCTCCTGATAAATATACAGGTATTGCAGATGCTCATAAATTACTACATACATTATAATTGAACGATATAAAACCCAAGACAATACCAAGAGAATAACATATTGTTATACATCCTCTTCGAGACATCTCTAGAGTCCTATATAATAATATAATATATAACAATTATAATATTATGTAAAAAGAGGAACACAGTCGAGGTAAAATACTGAAATCGGTATTTTTTTACTATTAATTTCTACAATCGTCCGATAGCCGGTAATTAAATACGAATTACTCAACTATGTACATTAAACACATCATTTAATTATATTGCATGATAACAAAAACTTGGTAGGAAGAAACAAAGATTATCTAATTTCGAAAAATTCATAAATCTATATTTAATGGCATACGTTTTACTGTCAATAATTTAAATAATTTAACAATATAAATAATTATTATGTCCTATATATTTTCAATGCTAACAACAGAAATATTCACAATTGTTGATTTTGGATTACATGAGTAATGTAGATTTTAATTTATAATATTGTATCGATTCTAGTTTTTAAGTTAATGCAGATACATCATAAATTCATAAATCCACTAAGATCAAGACGTAGTGCCACGTAGTTATATATGTAAATTTAGTATTTATTATGTGGAATAACTAATAAGAATGTATCAGAACATTTTTGTATGATCAGTCAGCATCAAAGAGATCGAAGAATGTGCAGATATCTCGTAAAGAGAAATTGAGACTTCCAATCAGGGTTAGATAGTCTTTATAACACCAACACAAAAGCAGTGGTAAACACAAAAGCTTTCATCGGTTTGAATTAAGAGACTATTATTTATCGTAATGGATAGAATATCGACAATAGTATATTGCAATACAATTAATTTATAAATATCAATATATGTTATGACTTATTAAGTATTGTAGGAAATGTATTATTATTATTGTTGTGTTACTGCGAGTATACAAAGAAAATATTTATTATGGTCACGACACAATAATATAATAATATTATGCAGCACAAATATATTTAAATAGTAGGTACATCCTGTTGGATAAAATAACTTTATAAAAATAATAACTTTGAGTTTTAATAATGGCTTTTCATTTAGATTTTAGATACTTACAACAATTACATTCCATATTTTGATTTGACAATACGAAAAAAAATTTTAATTCGAATATTAGTGCTATTCTATGAGGTATAATTTACTTTTACAACAATTATTTCAACTATTAATGGTTGAAAAGGTAAAATTAACTTAATGATAAGTATGTTTTAAATTTTTATAATTATTTGAAAATTATAATATTGTACTTCCAAGCTTATATTATCGTAGAAAAACATTTCGAAAACAAAGATCAGAACTTGGCAACATTAAGTTTTGTGAACCCTTACATTATTACAACTGACTACCCAAACGTCTTTGTTAAAATCGTTTTACTTCAGGGTTATTTAACTTCCAACTAATTTTATTATACGTACTAATAAATTATCTAGTAATTGTACAGTTTCCAACACTAAATTCCAATAAATCAACAATATTATAAAATCGTAAGTAACTTAACTATTATGCACCAAATATATTAACAATATCTGAAATGGTACTATTTATTATTTACATTAATTTACATGCAGGTACATGGTGGTATATGGAGGTACATGAATTATTAATATATTTCATCAATTGGGTAAAAAACTGAACTCTAAATTGGATGTATTGTACAGATAAATGTGTATCTAGATTAAATGTTCGCAAGATTTCTTAAAAACGATTGATTTTAAGTCTTAAATTGTACCACTATTATTTATTATTTACAGTAATCAATTATTGTACCTATTAATTGTCTATAATTAAAAAAGGAGTGATAATATCATCTTTATGCCTTATGTATATCTACTAAATTGTCGATGTTCTTTAATGATAATAATTTTCTATCAACTAAGAAAAATAATAACAGAATGTGTTTTGAAACTCGTACTCCTAAACGGAATGTTTGAAAAGAGAGTCATGTACATAAATATAGATTCAATTTGTTTGATGCTATGGAATTCGAATATTGCACAGTAAGCCCTTTTGAGGTCTTAACCATTCAAAAATATTTTGAATAATTTATTGACATAGTTTCGTGTAAAAGTAGAACCTTAGGATTTACCAAATTCCGCTGTTGAAAATGGAGACTTTCAAGAAAGTAAAGCGTTATACTCCCGTCACGTGGTTGGATTAAAAAAGCTTTTTCCTTTTCGAGCTTTATAACCATTAACCACCGTGTGATAACAACAACAAACATAGTTGGTGTTACATGGTTTTTGAAACCGTTACACAGAAAGTATTATTTTTCTTCTTTTTTTTTAAGATTAAATTGGGTTTTCTTATCTGTATACAGTCGTTTGGAGGTTCTATACTTTTGTAGACGCCAGCAAAACGAGATTTAAACGTTCCATTTGGTCGACGGCGCGTAAAATCGGTCCGAATTGACAAAGAGCACACACACGGAAGAAAGCTTTTTTAATGGCCACTAGATTTATATTTTTCCCTATGTGTAGAGAAAAAAAACAAAAAAGAGTTATATGTGCACGTCACCCTCCGCCGACGATCATCCAATTCTCATAGAGGAAAACTCTTTAAGACATAAAAATTCTTCGAACCCTACATTATTATATTATAATGCATTTTTATAAATACAATAATCAATACTGACAAAAAAATGCATAATACTTTCTGCGAATAAATTACAAAAATAAAACATCTGATTACGAGTTTAAAATATATGAAATAATACAATAGCATTTAGATATAAGTACTTATTAAAACACATTTCTATATCTACCTACCTATTAAAACTTTGAACACACAAATACGATTTTGATTGATTAAAAAGTTTCAACTAATATGCATTACAATGAAATATAGTTTGTTTATTAGTAAATTATGTAATTATTAATGTGCCTATTCCAACTGCAGAAGCAATAATCGAATGTTGAATTCAAACGGTATAAATATATTTATATAGTCAAACAGATTTAATAAAATTTACTTTTACTATACAGCCTACAGAAATATTTAAACTTTAATCGATCGTTGAAAAAATAATTTCATTACAAATAGTGGGTAGATATGTATAAGAAGTAACTATAAGTGTACATTACACATAGATTATATATATTATAAAATACAGGACCAAACAATTCTCAGACGTATAATTTTAAACGTATTAGAAATACAAAAGGCCTGTAGGTACTTTTTATTTTTTTTCCTACTAACAGTCGATATATTTATTGTTTCCAAAAAAGCGCTGCTCCCTTTTCTTAAATTGGATTGGCCAACCAGCCTGTATAAAGTACATGCCTCGCACGGGGAAAAACGACTTAGGGTGTTTAGAACCCAAATAGCTTTACCCCCTATTTTATTTTACCCCGAAAGTCCGAAAAAAATAAGTAATTTATATTAAAGACGAAGGGATTCGAACGACTTACGATTGTATTTCTCTTAGCCTTTATTTTCACAAGCTGTGATATAGAAGTTAGCCTTTGATGATTGATGTTTTTCGGGCAAATCCTATACCGGATGTTTAAAGGAATTCCAGAGTCGGTTACTATATACCTTCTGCAGTATAGGGTAATGTCTTGGGATAGGGGAAAGAGTGGTATTTACCGGCTTATACCGCGGTTCGTTGGCTTCCTGTTAGGATGCGATAAATTTTAGAACGCGAGACTCGACTCTTAAAAACGGGATTGCTTTTGAAACGTAAATCAAAATACACGGCATCCGCATACAAGGGTGAAGGAAAGCCACCTGGATACAATTATTATCGAAAAAATATATATTTCGTTTTACATTTTCCATAATATTATAGAAAAGAAATCAATAAAGTGAGAAAAAGTTAATATTGCATTATGTTTAAATTATTTGTGCATGAACCAATATTGACTGGTTCATAAGACAATTAATATTATTCCTGCGATTGTATGTCCTGAACATGTTACAAGTATACAAAGTATACAATGTAAAATAAAATTTATGAAAAAAAAAACAGCTATAAATTATATGAAAATTAGAAATAAAACCTTACTTCTATGTATACGTAGTATACAAGTATATTTTAATAGTATAATAAGGCAAAAACGATATATATGTAAATAAGCAACATAAATGATATAGTTACTGAAAATAAAATATCGACAGTCTAGAACTTGGATGTAGGTACACAAAATATAATATATGTAAATACAGTTTTAAAATAATTTTTTCCTAATATAATAAACGAGTTAAATTTGTATCGAAAAATAATCCAGTTTACGGGATTATTGTCGGAAAGGTACCCTATTTGTACGATATACGCTTTACCTCCCTAAAGTATTATTATTATAGTATATGTATTTATAATGCAATCCCGTGTTTTGCATAATGTAATTTATAGCCAAGCCGAGTATTGCTGTTAATCGAAACGCCAGGTTAATTTGAATTCGCTGATTATATAATATATAGACTACTCACGAACCTTTTACAAATATTCATATGTACATCAATTGTGTAGCGTTGAATAACAGTTGTATAAATACAGAGAGTTAACTCTCGTTGTGTCGAAACTCGAAGAGAATAGAAAAAAGTTCAAGGTATCAAAAATATTTTGATGTACCTATCGAATTCTATTGTAATAATTATGGTAATTATTTCAAGAGGATTCAATGGAGTTCCAGATTACGAACAATTTGAGATATCGTCGTTCGACATATTAATATAATATTCTACTGTACAATATATGGATTTATATATATATGCATTTGTATAACGCGTAATAATAATGAAATAAAACAATACAAGTTCAGCTTCTAAAACAATATTAGCTATCACATTTACGTTAACTCTAACGGTGATGTGGATGTAAAATGTATGAGTGCATAACTTAGGTGTAAACCTGTATACATGCAGGAGGTTCTGAGCATTTTTTTTTTTAGAAAATTGAGTTGACCAACAGGCGTAACGTCCAATTAAAGCCAAACACTTTTGGCCGATACTTGAACCGTAACACAAAGGTCTCAGATGGTTAAATAAGATTTCACAAGAACTTCCCCTATATATTGAAGTTCTTTATGCGCCCCCCGGGACGACTTCACTCTTGGCAACTCGTCCGCGCGAGAAACATTTATCATATTCGGACACGAAACAATTTTCTATAAGAAATTAATCCAAATTCTGTTACGTTTATTTTTTAATCGAAAACCCAAAAATGTTTGTATACAATAAGTCAATCCATGATTATGTTTGCGTAAACGCTATTTTTGTTTGATCTAAAAGATTACTCGTTTACCGAGGACAATACGCGTACAACAAACAAGGGTGGTATCTCCTCCTTTATTTCGTCATACTCTTTTGAGTGGACGTTTTTTTGACATTGTTCTCGCTACCTCTTTGTTTCGGACAAACGAAATGCAGCACTTTTCAAAATTAAAAGGGGGAAGTTGTGTGGAAAGCTAAGGACCGTTGTCACTCTAACTCTTCACATGAAACATAAACCAGAGCCGAGAGGGATTGTCATTAGCTTAAATATATAACATATATTATACACATTAGGTATATATATTTAGTACATCATTCACACGAGCGTTAAATAATATACAGTGTGTATCTCATGTCATTTTACGATCAAAATTTTTTTTTGTTATTATTATTAATCACATGGAATTGAGGGAAAAAAAATTTAAAAACGACGAAATACTGTTCATTTAATTTTAACGAAAAATTTTTTAGAGCAATTTTAAAATGTTTAAGTTAACAGTTGTTGGTGATGGCAAAATAGCTATTGTTTTGTAAATAGCTATATATATATATAATATATTATGTTTTAATAAATAATTCTAATAGTGCTCTTAAAAAAAAAAAACCATAGCTGAATCAATGACAACCTATTTTATTATAAACATTAATTTAAGTTTATTAAACTAAATTATAGGATTGGTTAAAATAATAAGAATTATAATACATCTATTTATATTTTCTATATCATCGATTATTTGATCTTGGTTCAATAAATAGTATGGACCACTACAATTACGCTCAATTCTAAGACTTTAACTTTTAAATTTCTTAATACATTAAAAATATAGTCCATTAGCTAATGACTTTATTGCACTCGGAGTAAATATGAGGATGTCATAAAATATAATAGTACACAGTGCAAATCACCGAAGGTTCAAATATTTGAACGCTAATATCTGTGAAAATATTTGATTATTCTATTGCATGTACTGAAATCCAAAAGCACACTTTTGCATTTTAGTTCGATACTTTTTCATTCCCGTTGTATTGCTAAGTCAGGTAGTGCATCAGCTGCTGACAGTGTAGGGTGTCGGTCCCAGCTGACTATACTGGACATTAATAATGATGGAAATGGTGGCCCATATCGGTGACTAGGTGTGGGCCTGGGCCATCGTCTGACGTTATATTTCGTCGACTGTCCGATCTCGCACGGCTAGTTCACCACCGCGACCGTGGCCTGCTTCGACTACACGACAAAACGAGTGACGTAAAGCGGCTGAGACTTCAAGGCCTGCTGTCACGCATAGTTCGCAGGCCCGTCGGGTGAACATAACTTTGCGCTCAGTTCTGGAACGGCGATCAGTTTCAAAATATACAACGCCATGTATGCAAGCCAATGATGGACTCCTAGAATTGGACGCCACTGTCGCATCCCAAACACTTGTTGCCGGTAGATATTGTGCTCGACCGCGAGGTATAAGGAACAACCGGTCATCGAACCCAAACATTTTCGCACCGAGAAGGTGGGACGGCATAACCGGTCGATGTCTCCGCGTTACGCAAATACAACACTGTCGCTTGCACGTCCGTGCAAGAAGTCAGAGCTGTTGGGCGACTTCACCTTCAACGTTTACAATCCGGCCGCGCAAGAAGGGTCCAAATATGATTTGTCGTCTTCCTACAATTCGCCGTGACTATAAATATTATGCGTCTGCGAGGGTTTTATTCTCATCTACTTTTTTGAAGTGTATGCAGCCTGCAGCCATACGTTTTTTTATGATTACTGCTCAAGTGTTCATTTTTTATTTATGAATTATTATTTATCGTGAGTAAACATTTAAAATAACCGTGTGTATTTACTGATAATCTTATAAGTCTAGTAAAAAATATTTATCATTCACAGATCATAGCCACGGGATTTAAATCCAAACTATTGAAATTTGATTATTTTTCAATAAAAATGAATATAAAAACATGTAGTTCAATCGACATCATTGATTATTAGTTATTACACTCCGCGAGGTAATACATATGTACTGTATATAATACATATATACTCATAAATCGAATTATGTCTATCTCACAAAATTATTTTAGTGTTTATGTTAACGACCGCAAATCAGATATAATCAGATATAATCAGATATAATCAGATATATTTATAAATTGCTATAAATTATAATAAACATTTTTACTTTGGATGATTATTTTCTTATCGTTTTGACGATTAGTTGCATTGATTAATGAATGCATTTTGTCGTAATAGCTATAATACATTATGTAAATCACTAATTAATACTATTATGTAAATTCTGTAAGTTAAAAGTAATTTATAATTTTATTGTGCCTATTAATATTAAATGTTTTTATATTTTACAAGCAAGTCCAGAGATAAGTTCATTGAGATTCATTATAATATGAAAACGGCCAAAATTTAAAAGAATAGTATTCGCATGTTTATTACATTAGTATTTAATATTATTATAAAACATCATAACTTTTTCTCCCCACAATTCAAATATAATAATACAATATAATATGTATACAGTATAGTAGATCGGGCTCACTCCTCCTCCCCTCTAGAAATTGGTCGAGGAACGCCATTGCGAAGTCGGTCATTATAAACAGATATAATAAATAACTTTTTTCTTTGGCAGTTATCGAACCTCTGAGTAATCGAAATTTGAATTGCCAAAAAAAAATGGTAGGTATACTCCAGAGAAGCCTATATTTTTATCTTTGAAACTTAAAAAATAAATCATGCACAGTTGACAGTTTTGACACAGCTGAATCTAAGTTGTCTTCAGATGTTTTGTAAAATATATGTTGTATTATGTCTCCTGAGGTTATTTTAACTTTCATTGTTTTAACTATTTTTTCTTAGATAATTGTTTTTTCTTCACTACAATAGGTACCTACCAGATAATAATATATACAAACTGTGTTTCAAGTATTCGATTTTGAACAAAGGTAGTGAATAGTCACTAATATAAGTGTTAGTGAATAGTCACTAATATAAGTGTAGGTATAAGTAGCTGTTATTAACAAAAATAATATTTTTCATTGCTTACATTTATTAATTTATTTATTTAGAAAATAACAGCATTCCATTAGCGAACTAATCAAGATAGAAAAGAGTTCATGCAGTTTTCTGTAATATATTACTATTATGTTTGTTAACTGACCGAAAAATAAATACTATCAACAATTTGTAGGTGCATAATGCATATTATATGACGTAGGATGGAATTTAAACAAAAAACAATATTTTACTTCAATCCGCGTGGAACCTTTAATATAATATGCGCATGGTTTACAAAAAAGTACTCGAAGGTAATAAAAAATCATTTTGAAAAAATAAAATAAAATAGCAACCTACGATAGGTATTGGCTTTTGAATCACATTACCTATATATGTATATTATATTTACTTATAAATAATGTATATATAGGTACTTTGTTTATTATAATTTATAATATATAAATTTATACATACATCATGTGTGTATAAGTACTGATTTATATACTAAAATATTCAAACATAGAAATTCTCTCCGATCTCCGGTAAAATATAAACAGATTTTGTTAGAAGCTGCAGTACACTTACACCACGCAAGGATAAAAGTCTTGTTTTGAATCGTAAGTCATCTCGACAAAGCCCATAACAATAACATATCAAGTCTGATTCAACCCCCTTTTTTACCCGTTTAATACATAGGTACCTATATTATGTACTAACCATGGAAGTAAGGGGACACGATGTCAGAGGGAGGGGGGACCGTCGTTTGCCGGAGAATTCAATATCGCCAGTCCGTTTACAGAGAGCACATACAAAAGACTGCATGGATTGTTATCCAGTTGGTCGCCATGCCAACGCGGGGGTCACCCTCATTTGCCTAACTGACCACGTCCCTCGGTATAAAGAATATTGTACGCGTTTCGCAAAATCGGAGACGAACTATAACTGATATTATGTATTGTACTCACCCGAGCTAATTGTTTTTGAAGCTTGGAGTTTAGCGTCCTCTCCCTCTGCGTGATTCGCCGTTCTGCGACCAACTCAGATTCCAGTTGCACGATTTTCGCTTCCATATACTCCTGTAAGACAAATCGATCAATTATTCGTTAGTCAATTTGATAATGTTTAGCAAATTATTATACTGATACTAAAACTATTAATCATGTTAGAATTTATTATATATAATTATTATGATTAATGATTGTTTGCAGTAAAATAATATGAATATATAATATAAGGAAGAGTTAAATATAATGTAATATGCACAGTTAATATGTTACTTCAATTCTATTATCATTCATCAAGGACAAAATAGGTAGTATCAAAATAGGTATAAGCAATAAATATTTTAAAAGTTTATGATAGTCATACTACCTACTATAGTTATTATAACCATTTGTTTGTAATCAAATAATAAAAAAAAGCTCAAATTAAAATCCTCAATAAAATAATTATTTTAATTATTGTATTACGTATAGGTATTCATTTTTATAATCACATACTACATAAACTTCAAAACAGTTAATATTGGTTTTGTTATATATATATTTAAACTATTTCACAAACTTAAGTAAAATTTGCATACCATATAATATTGTCGATAAATTATAAAGTATTACAATGTTGATCCATTGCTTGAATCAAAACAGTTTAATTTAAAGTAAAATAAATGTTTGTAAAACCAAAGACAATGTATTATACAGCAAAATGTCTTAAAGAATTGTATTAAATAAGTAAAAAATGATTTGCTAATATGGATTGTATAAATATTGTTTTAAATTTTTAATATTATCTGAACAATTATGTTTTTAATATTATTAATCTATTATGATCGATAATAATATTATTGACTATATGTATTTTGAAATACTTAACGGCTTCTGTGAAAACTGAATGTAGTAACATGACATTATTATATAGTGCCCATACTACATACCATGGTTGACTGATAAAAAAGTTGTTTGATAAATATAAAAAAAAAACCAGGTGACACCGAGAGTTTTATCACCAGCGAGTACCTACGAAGGGAAGAAAGTATTGAAGCAAATACATTCTTTTGCAATTTCGTGAGGAATGAGTTAGGGCTATAGCCAATGAACCGTAGTATCCATCGAATTTATAAAAAGGGGACATTATTGTTGTCGGAGTAAACGAGAAACGACAACAAAGCTAGTACGTCAAAGAAGTGCCTCTCGCGACAATTCAATACACGTAATAACACTATTGAATTAAAAAATAAAAAACTAAATATTACGCTGCACCGCTATTTAATATATATAATAGTTAGTACATATTACACTGAAATCATTAATTGAAATTAATGTAAATACGCAATGATGTTATACTTAGTTATTATTAGTAAGTTATTACATGATATATCCAAAACGGCTAAATAAAAAGTATAACTAATAATGTTTAGTTAGTATAAGTCTTATATGTAAGTACATTAAAACTACGAGAGGATAAAAAAAAATCGTAGTACATTTTGTTTGAACAATTATTAATTATTGGGGGGTTCGATTTTTTTTGAGATTAGCAAGAGTAAAAAATATATAACTAGTCAAAACGTCGTTATTCTAGTAACATATTAATTTATTAATCGAATACTTTGCATGTATGTGTCAATTAATTTCGTCAGTGACTGGCGTCCAACGGTTTACCATGAAATCAGCTGTACCTATAGTGTACAGATCAATATTTATACACATGTGTATCCATATAATATGGACCTCCAAAAAGGGACTAATAAGTACCAGCAGTCTTGCGATAAAACCGAAACCGCAATCAGTCTTATTAAGGCCATCGTCGATAAATCTTCGAACCTCTGTGTGTTTCAGTTTTATTACGAGGTGGGACGATGCGGAAACAACGTGGGTGAAAATAGTGTATAAGAAAGAAGGTATGCGATGTAAAATTGCGAAATAAGAGGAAAAAACGGAGGTTTTGGCCACAATAATTGGACGAATTGAAACGTAGACAAACGATTGCTTTGTACGAGAACTGAAAAATAGAGAGGACGCGAGGAAGGCATTCAGCAGTAGTGAAATGTTGGACTCCATCAATAACGTCGAAAGTGACAGCGACAAGCTTATTAGTAGAAGCCAAGAAAAAAATGTATCGCGATACATTAAAACTTGATCAACATTTTGTCTAGAACACTTGTTACAAATGTATACCGTACAGCCGACGACGACAAGTTGAAAAATATGAAAAAAAATTGTGTTGATAAACAATTCATTAATTACCTACATAATAAGAGCCAGCTTTTTTGGGGTTCGAAATTCGATCTTTAAAATATATTGTACCAATTGCAGTTTCTCGAGTTTATTTTTATATATTCAACAGTATATAGGTACCATAGACCTTATACTGAGTATAAGGTATATGATAGGAACCCACATTTATTTAAATAGGTGATATTAAAACCCTAGAAAAAGTCACTGAAAACGTATACGATAGTCTTCTCGTCACCTAACTATAAGCCCGAAAACTATAGGAAATATCCTCATGGGAGGCTGCAGTTGGGTCTAGCAAGATTAATCGACCAAGGCCTGCAGGTCGTCAATCACCGGGCAAATAGGAAACTAGAAACTATATAAAAACAAAAAACAGGACAATCTTTCAGCTGATAGCAAATGTCTGAAAACCCCAATGGTACACTATAACGATGTTAAGACGTAATAAGTGTAGGTTTTATATTATATACCTATAAAAAGTAATTGTTCTAAATAATAACATTTAAAAAAAGAGAACTTTAATGGGCAGTTGTAGGTAGTAGTTACTAGTTAGTTAGATAGTAATAATCTTAGTACAATCTTCGATCAAATAATAAGTCGTATATTAACTATAATGAGATACGTAATTTTTAAATCAAGTATGTACGAAAAATATAGCGCTTTAGTCTGATTAAAATAACAATTTTACGAATGTGAAAAACAAATAGTTGAGTAATATTCTGTTTAACGTGCCAAGAAGAAATGCCAAGATTGATGGTAAATATAGATAATTGCATCGAATATATTTTTAACATAAATAATATTGTAGGTATTTACCTCATGCACGTATATTGATATTTTAATCAAATTATTTAATTATGAATTGTTTTTCCATATTATATTATCTGGAAGTTTTAGTGTTAAACGCTTTTATAGGTATTACAATTAAAAATAAATTGATGATTTATTTAATTAAAACATTATCAACTTTTTTTATACTTTAAAATTTGTTTTTGTATAGATAGTAATATTATTTCGCTGGTCATCGTCGAGATCATGATTTATTGCATAATTGGTAAAACTGTTTTTCTAGATTCCCAATGAAACTGGTTGTAGCATACATCAACCAAAGACGTTCTAAACAATATAATATAAGATGCAGTTACTGCGGTCTTCGTTGGTAATCCAGAAAAACAGTTAAACCAATTTGAAGAAAAAAATATGAAACTGAAATAGAGATACGACCTTTTTCGTTGGAATGGACGGTGGTTAAATTGTACTCTATTGCGTACAATATTCATATTATTAGCTCGCTCAAGCACAATTTAAGACCTGCCAGATGTTACTATAGATAAGTACTACTCAATATTAATTGAACACGGCTAAATAATATGTTTACAAACTAATTGATTACAATATAATATTTTTGTCTTGATTGTTTTCTGGCGAGTTCATAAATTCCTAGCTGAATTCAACGTATTTTATAGTATTTATTTTATGCAATAGTATAAAATATTTGGATTTTATTTTTGTATAATCAGATTTTTATGCGCATAGTATGTACATACGATTTTGAACATAACGGAAACGAACAGAATCAGCTATAGCATTGGCCGGATATTACATTGATAATAATAAAAAAAATCTCATTCATACGTTGTCTTCCGTAATAATAATCATAAAAAAAATAAAAAATATGCACATCATATATCATCTAAATAATAAAAATAAAAATAATAATATACAGTGTAACAACAGAACGACGACCACCACACGCGAGACGACATGGCCGTCATCGTTCCGTAAAACTCGCGTGTTATTGTGTCGCCGTCGTCGTCTTTCCGTCACGGTAATAATAATATTCTTGTGTCACACTATTATTATAATAATACACCGTAATAATTTACACGTGTCAGAGAGAAATATAATATCGGAAACGCGTACACCTAACTACCTATTTCCGAACTAGAAAATTCGATACAATAATATATCATAATAATAATAATATACGTCGTCGTTGTCGCCGAACATTCCAAACATCCGAAAAATGTCGTTTACACGACGGTAAGACAAATTATTATTATAGAAGTCATCGGAGCGGATCCTTTCCGAGAACACCAAAAATAACGACCTAACCCTTTGATGTTTCTAGCTACTGTGCAGTGTTACGAAGCAGTGATATTTCAGCTGCTGCTGTATACCGCAGCTTTTTCCCTTGTAAATTTAAGACGCCAGAGCTGGAAATCGAAAAACTCACTCGACCGTATTTCACTTTAGTTGTACATATTATATTATGTTTATGAATTCGACTTCAATATTATATAGTATGCACTCCCTGCAGTTTGTTATATTATTTAATGCAACTACGCGTATATAGTGTGCGGGGAAGAAACCGTGTCATAAAATATTTAATAATTGACTTTTCTCAAAGGAAATGCGCTTAAGGAGGCGTGAACAGTGGTGTGTGTTATATGTATTATACGTTATACTATAGCACCCTGCGCAGTATTCCCAATAGCTATAATAATAATAACTAAAAGAAGAACGTGAATCGTGAATACTTAGTGCATTAAAATTGCATAAGCGTATATTAAATTATATAGCTATTAGCTACATAAGTACATTGACTCGTCGTCATGACGTTTTATCGAAACTTATTATAGAGACGAATGATGTCGGTCATCCTACATAATGTAGGAAATAGTATGTACTGTGTATATATATATATATCCATTTTATAATACGGCTTATTACTGCAAGTTGAACAAACATAGTAGGTATTACTATAATTAACAGCAACATTGGTAAGCACGTAGGAGAATTTTTATCGTAAAACATAGGTATATATGATATATTATTGTATAGATGATATTATTAAATATTTGGACAGGAAATGAAAAATAATGTTACGTTTTGGTAGGTACCTACATATATTTAGTATTTACACAAGGAAACATTTTTCATTTCGTAGGTTTGGAAAATATGTACAGTTGATGTATATTATTTTCATTTCCTCTCTATGTATTATTATCATAATAATATTTATGTTACAAAATTATATAAATAGTAAAAATAATATTCACACATAGACAAAACATATACATACACGTGTATTCGAAAAGAAATAGCTGCAGAGGTGGACAGTTTTGATAGAATTCAAAAGCGTTTTTGGCGTATACACATGAAGTACTGAGAATTCAGGAGGGTTTTAGGGATTGATCACTCAATAAAGTAGCCCATGACCTCATTGACATTATCTACATTTGAGTAAACTCCATACATATAGGTGAATGAAAAATTATATTGACTTTGTTCACAGACTTTGAATAATATAATGCCCAGAATTTTCAATCATCCTTAATCACTTGTATTATATTATACCTTCTTTCAATTCGACACGTGACCCTAAAGCTTTTCTATGTTCCCCTTCAGACGGAAAATAACATACTAATAATATTAAAATGTGTAGTATAAGTGAGGTTGTCAACTGCATGACTTTATTTTTCCATTTTTTTTTAACAATTCTAAGGAACGACATGATAAAAAAAACAAAAAAAAAAATATTATTTTAAGTTCTATTACCTATGATATTCTTCAGTCAAGTCTTAATAATTCGAATCCCAAGGAGAATAATAATAAATTCAGCTAATGTATTTTTCAAGTTACATACCTTAAACACAACTTAGAACACTTCAATAAGGGGTAAGAAGAAATTGGAATTATCGAGATTCTATGATATATAGGTACCTTATATTATATTAAAAATATTATAATATGTATATTGTATATACTGTGTAGTATACCGTCACCTTTTAAAAATACAGAAATACTTTCAGTAGCAATGCTACAGACGAGGGTGGTCGAGAGAGAGATAGTGGTGGACATAAAGCTCGAGGGGACTTTCACCAGTGGGGTTGGCTTAATGTAAATATGCTCATCGTCAGGTGCATTAGGAAAGGATTAATGGCCCCGAACGTTGTTATTTGTATGTGCGTATACTACATAATATAAGATAAAGCCGCCTCCGGGTCCTGCATAGGTTGGCAGGAGGCGACGGTGTTGTTTGATTAGTGTCCTGACGAGTGAACGTGGACCGGAGGAGCATACGCGACACGCCGAGCCTAAGGTGGTGGCTACGATGGTGGCTGGGTGAGTGGGATGGTATATAATGATAAGTTTTTTGAAAAAAAAAAACATATTTTATATATATTTACAATGTTTGTGTTCCTTTCATTATAAAATGATCGTGTATATTACTGATGTGAATACCCGGTGAATGTTACTTAAGATGCGGAGAGATGAATAAAAACGAGTGCTCGTCTATACAATGTTGTATTTATTAGTTATTATATTGTATTCGATTATATTTATAAATTATTTAAGCATGCTAATTTATTATACATTTGCAGCACCAAAGCTTCAAGCAAGATTCCAAAGAGGCCAGTCTTAAAAATCCAAACTTATGAGTTTTGAAGTCGAGAATTGGATAATCTATATTATAATATAGTCAAGAGTTTGAAGAGAGTACATTATACATTACAATGTGTAATGTGTAATGTGTAATTATATATTTATATGTCATATAAATTTACCATTTTTGATCTTAACGTCAAAGATATTGAATAATCTTTCAAATGATTTCTTAGAAATAACATTTTATACGGAAAAAATTTTTTTTTCTTATATTATTTTAAAAAGACAATATATAATTTAGGCTAAATATAGTTTTATAGTTTTATGTATGTCACGGAGTATAGTTGGTACAATGACGTAATTATTTAGACTATAGAGATACTCTCACTATCTATCTGTTAATTTGATTACTGTCATATCAAGTTATACAAAAGTATGTGTGTATGATAAATGCACTACATATTATATACAATTTTCAATAGGTTTATAATTCGTAGTTTAATTATTATACTATGTGACAAGCATTGCAATAAATATACTACAGTCCGACAAGAAGTATGATTTTTTCGTTTATTTAAAACCTTCTGACGATTTTTACTTTAATTTTTAATAATATGGTTAATTATTTAAGAAATACTATTTCTAGATTGCTGTTATAATAATAATAAATATATACAAAATAGTATAATAAATATATACAAAATAGTATATTTAAAAAAATAAAAATAAATAATAATAATATATTTTATAAGTCATTTTTCTAAAAAAGCAGTGTACTATACGACCAATTAAGATATAAGACCTATATATATATTATATATATATAATTTTAAATACCTCTGTAGGTTATTATACTTACAAACAGACACGATATTATATACACACGCCAATATAACATACGATACTTAAATAACTTAAATGTTGTCTCCATGCCGTGCATAAGTGCACGTACTACGTATGTGACTATATATTTAAAGTGTTCGGAATAAAGTCGTCTCGACGAAAATTATCAAACTTTGTATACATTTTGAAAATGCAATTGTATTGTGCAGTATGCATCAAAGTTACATACTTTTATCGGAGTTTATAACTACCACATTTGTACGTTGTATACGCACATATTTACCATTAAAATTTGATAAATGCAAAACTATGACCATCGCACGTTCTCGTAACCTCAATTTATCACACCTACAATATACGTAATCACCCTTTACTTGGTGTAAATTAATTTTGTGATCTTGTGGTCATATTTGAATCTGATCTAAACTTTAATAGCCATATCCAACATATTATTATCAATAAATCTTCTTCAATATTTAGCTTCATTACGAGACACTGTAAAGACTTCAAAAATCATAATTAAATTTTTCAGTTTCTCAATTTAAAATTAGTTCATCAATCACTAACAAATTATGCATTATCCGCTCCTGTAAATAGAATTATGTCTATCGCCAATGATGAACATATAGGTTTTTAAATTTTAATCTAAATTCTATTAATTCTTTCAATAGTTTTAAAAGACAACATTTTTAATTGATTTATTTCTGTGATTTTTAATTATAAGAATTAAGTTACTTGCATATTTATTATTTTGAAAATGTTATTTATACTATATTGAATGTACTAAATTACAATTCGTATGTAATTGAGTTCTTACCCGAAAATAAATAAAGTAGTTATAATAATAATAATAATAATAATAATATACGATAGGTACGTTAGATATTTGAAAATTCTGAAAATTCTGTTATAAATAACTGATTTGAAAAACGTTTACCAAATACTACTCGGAACATGGAAGTTAAGAAAACGTTCTTAGATGCGTAATTAAACAGAAGGAATACATAATCTTAGCGAATTCTGATAGAATTATTAATAAATATTTACTCGAACTGCCATTCCGTGCGCCGGACGTTTTATAATTTAAAAACAAATTAAAAACCCTCATCTCAATATTTAAATGCGACACAGCAATAGTTTTTTTTTTTGAATCTCAAAACGCATCTGAAGAAAGTTTTTTTTTATTGAATAAATGTAATAATAAGTCAGCAAAAATTAATTTTGAAAAACGACATTTTATATATAATATATTTCTTTAATAATAATAAACTACTGAGGTTTATTGAAACTATATAATAATAATATCGAATATGTCTTAGCCGTGGGTATATTGTACGGTTTGAAGCGTCTATGTTTCGGCTCGACCAGGTGGAAATATTAACACCGACTCGAACTACAGTCGTCGCGTAGTAGGCATTAGGAAAATAAAAAGGGAAAACCGAAATACCGCGGCGCGAATCCGTCATTGTCGTCCGTCTGCCACGGTTGTGCTGCTGCAGGAGGGTGAAAACCCGATTTATTAAAACGTCCAAAACTTTCGTTGGGCCGGTTAAAAAGGGAAGAGAGAGAAAAAAATAGATTATATTATTATTTAGTCCTTAACTCATTTAAGCCCTCGAGGCGTAATTAAAACTGGAAAAGATACTATAGTACCGATATATAGGCATATTTATATATATAAGACGCTCGATCCTTTAGCAGATGAGTTGTAGTATTATTGTGAGTTGTCTTTTGTTATATATTTCAAATTAAATTTCTCCCGAATTATAATCTGAGCAAGTGTGCGTTTACGTACATGTATATATATAAATGTGTGTGTGTATGAGTAGGTATTTAAGAAGCTTACCGAAAATCGATTAATACAGCAACGAATGAGTCTCAACTTTATAATATCTTAATAATAGTAATAATATTAATACATAGTTGTATAATAATAAGACTCACGTGCCTAAGTACCAATATATGACTACTGTTGAGTATGAGAAGTTATACAATACATACGATATTATGATAATTAAAATAATAACACGACAATCGACAGTCTCACAGTGCTGTATCACATTTAGTACAGAAATTATATTACTTAGTGGCGTTATTGTATATGAAATAGTATATTATAATATTCTATTTATATTAATAATTAATATACTATCAACGGAGTAGTATGAGTGCTGGTGTATGACAAACACTGTCAAATTATTAATTATTATTATCGTATCCACATAACACCAAAACTCAACCAAAACAGATATGAAACATCGAAATGTAAAATATTTCGAAAATACGTTAAATCTCGTTTCTCGTATTCCTCTATATGTATACACAGACGGTGCGCTGACGAAGATAAACCATGATTATGTTATTTATTCACGAGTTGCTGTGATAAGCTCACTAAGACCTATGTATATAGGAGTATATAAGTTTATTTCAAACAGCTTTAGGATATAATATTATATCGTAAGCCACCCCGACGAACGACACTACTGTGCGACACGTGGCTCCGTGTACCTACAATAAACCGAATATCTATTTTCTATATATTACTGTTATTATCTAAATCCAACAGATAAATATTTGATCTCTACTCTATCTCATTAATTCGAACTATGAGTACAATATTATACAGAAAGTTTATTATTGAGTGTCACTTATATAAAGATAATTAATAAACAATATTAAGGTGACGATTTTATTTCACTTTTTACATCACGTTTTAACACAATGCAGAGAATATCTCCCCTATTAAACAACGTATTATAACTGTAAAACTACACACTTCTTCGTTCTACCTATATGACCGTTAACTTACAAAAATAATTTATGAATACGTTTGGGTACCCAAATATTTGGCTAAATGCTTAGCACACGTACAATGAACGATGTATGAATAAACCCCGGCTACAAGTCACACACTCGCCCACCTGCAGCAACAGACGCGTCCGACTTGTAAAGATAATATTTTAATGTTTTAACAACATAATATTATACACGATAAAACTACGCACCGGGTGTCGTGGGCATTAAAAAAGCGCCCAAAACCTAAACAAAGTCGTCAAGTCCCCCAAACTCATTTTCGTACAGTATCTATACAATATAATTATGTTATATATTACCTTATATATACCGTGTTAACACAGTTGACAAAAAAAAAAAAAATAACGCGCGTAGAAAAATGTAACAATGGCCGTAGGAAATTTTACGAAAGACAATAGAGCTAACTACGTTATCTAACCATGCGGTATTATAGCTGGTATATAGGTATATACCGCGGAGGGTGTGGTTTGAACGCGTTCTACGCGGTGGTGGAGAAACACGATTTATGGTCATCGGCTGCGTCACGGAATCTGACTGCGGCAACTTTCGACGTGTGGGAAAAACACGGCTGTTCGTAGCCTTTTATTTCATTATATATATCATCATATATACGCGTATCCGTACGCAACGACAACAACGACAATAATAATAATAATATATGAAACTCAAATAATGCGACGACGTAGGTATATTATATTTTACTCAGAAAATCGGTAGGGAGGGGCAAAATATGTTAGTTTCAAAAGAGAAGCCGCCAACCGGACGACGGACTACACGGATGTCTGGCATTCTAAGAGCGCATAATACGCCTCTACAGCGCGAAAAAGAATAGACGGAATTCCGTTTGAGTTTCGTTAAATGCCATTTGCCATTATATATAATTGTATATATATAGATGAAACTGCACGCGGGGAGGGAAAACATATATTATTATTATCGTCTTCGTCCTACAGGTAAAAGTGGAAGTAATCGGCCTCGGAAGGAGAACAAGACGATTTTTTACAATTTTATTATATTACGAGTATATAGGCACGGGTACAACAGACAATTACGGGAATCAAACGCGTATTATATCGCAAGACGCCTGTATGCGATTCTAATTCCTAATATTGTTGAAATAAATAGAAAATAATCTGCAATTATGCACTAATAAAAAGAAAGAAACTACTTTACTTTCAGAAGGAAATCTATGACTAAACATAATATAGCATTTTAATATTTACTGGTAATCCGGATTCCGGATTAAAAGTATGTGTGTATAAAATAATAAATAACAGATTCATAAATTCAAGGTTCGAAAACATCCAATACTGATATGCAATTCCTGTAGATCCTGCATAATTCTATTAATGTTAATTTAAATTGCAGTCACAACGCAAACATTTGCAAATCGATACATAAAAATATGTATTTATACTTTAGTTACAGGTTTATCTAGTTCTATACGTACTATAATATCATATGTATATGATGTTTTCATATAGATGTTGGTTTATTATACATTAATACTTATGAACATTATTTAATACTTATTAGTTTAATATTTAATTATATACACCCACCATCGCGCGAAACGTTCGTTATTTTAGATTATGAAAATATTATTTCGACAATTTAAAGGAGAAAAAACGCACATAACTCGATTTAAATATGCACCAAAGAAAAACTTCATCTAAAAATTAAAAAAAAATCAAATTACAAACTTTTTCTTTCTTTCGATCTCGACTTAACTGCTGAAGTTTTAGGTAACTTAAAAAATTATTGCTTGCCCGTGAGCAAGTACCAAGCATGTATATATAATAATATATAACTACGTTATGGTGCATAATACACGTTTATAGAGTATAATAGCGCTTATATTATTATATTTTATAGTCCACTAAATATTTCACCCAGAAAGCCAGGCGGCTTTAGCTAACTACGTAATATACTTTAGGGCCGATTTTGAATATTTTAAAACAGCCTCAGACGCACAGTATTATAATATCTTCATCGCGTGCTTATTTGACCGTGCCCGTTTCAATTGTTTATTCGCATAACCTATATTTAGTGAGTATGTGCAAGGGGCTATAATAAATTATATAATATACTTCCGTCGTTTGATCTTCGATGGACCCCGGATGTTTACGCACGCTGTAATAGTGAAAAAAAACAATCTTTCGGGCAATTTACTTCGCACGGCGAGAAGCGGCTGTCATACATATTTAATGCCCGCGAATCCTTTGAATACGCTTGAATATAAAATAACCGTCACCGACGATGAAATCGGACTCAACTAGCCTCGACCGGATGGAGAAAAAAAAGTAATAACAAACACTTTGACGCTAATTTTAAATTTTAAACTGAATCGAGTAGTCTATTGTTGTTAATATTACTATTACTATACTTTGCACACGTCATATATTTAGAACTCGGCACGCGAACTAGCGAAATAGTTGGCCACCGTGCCACCGTCTCTCGGCTTATGCGGTTTCAAAAGGCAGTGATGCGTTGGTATACCTCATAGGTGTGGACGAGGTTTTTGACGAGTTAAGAGTATAATAATATGTAACTATATTATTATTTTATTTTAAGACTGACGCTCGAGATATTAATAATATATTGTATACCCGATCTCCTGATTATTTTATAAGTGGAGTTGTTGTTTATGAGAAATATAATAAAACTCACCTAAACGAGGGTTGTATTATTATATAAATAAGGTTTTTTCCGGACATGTGCCTAAATCAAATATAAATAATCTATCATTACAAAAACAACATTCATCGGTCGTTTTATATAGGTCACACACACGCACTTAATTGTGTATTCAATAAATAAATAAAATAATACCAAATCAAGAATACACAGATATTACAAATCGAATCAATAGAGCTGTAAACTGGAACTACAAATCACAACACTAGAAAATATCAATTCAAATCAATAACAGGTCAAGAATTGGACAAATTAAATCGTAAACATATATCCATGGTTATTTTATGTCCAAAAATGCTGACTATATGTGGACCTCAAATTACAATTAAACATTTAACAAATTGTGTTAATTATAAACATATATATTACATAGTGTCTACCCCCTCCCCCAAATGTATTTGAAAGTGAAATCATAGGCAAAAATTAACTTTTGTAAACAGAACATTTTCTACAATATTCACATTATTTGTATATATACAGTTTTCCTATTGTAATTTATGGGCACCAAACGCCAAAATTGGATGCAGGTAGGTCCATTTTGTTATTTTATAGGTGGAATTTTAACCAAATAAACAATATCGTGAAATTGTATACAAACAATTAGAAAAACAACTTTTATGTTAGTTCAGTTATACGATATAGTGGTATTAAGCTGTATATAATGTATTTTATTGATCTCAAAACAACACTATACAAACTCCAGTGGTCTGTGGTTATTAATTTTAGATTGAAACGATTTCACACAAAATTATAAATTCATATAGCTCGTGCAGACGCATAAATCATTGGTATTCAAATTTTATCTATAGGGGTTGTTCAAACGGGTTTTCGAACTGTGTAAACGTGCCAAGAAAATATGGCAAATACAAAATCCTGTTTATCGTATTTGCAATGAAATAAAACACTTAAGGGTTCAGAGAATAATAATAATATTATATAGAAAAAGAATCAATTAGTATTTTTTTCATTTTTTCCATTACTTCTGAAATTTAAATATCACTATAACAAGTTGGTTTCTAAAAATATGAATAACTCTATATCTTATAACACATTAAACAGTTCATAAGAGCAATACAAATAATGTGCAAGGCATAACGTGGATACGGACTAAAAAACTATTAACCTAAATAGGTACCTATATTATATAGAAATAGTTTTTACAACTATTACTAATAATTATACAATAGAATAACAACAAATTGTACAAAAACATTGTAAATATGTAAATTATGTAAAAAAAATAATCATTCAATCTGTACACTGATAAAATATTAATGAAGTTTCTCGAATTAAAATTGTTTTAATACGTTTTTTTTTTTATTTAACAAGTTTTTTTAGTTTAATTAATTTTCGTTAGTTTCTAACTTGTCCATAATGAAAAAAATGTTTTCCAAAGTGTTTTCCGAAAGGTTTTTTACCTTTTTAAGTTGATTACAAAAATCATCGAAAAAATAAATAACAATTTTATTTGTTAAAAGCACATTTAATTTAACATCTTGTAGTTATAAAATATAATATTTTGGTACTCATTATAGACTTAAAATGAGTTGTTGGTTATTAAGTATCTATTACTCCATCTACATTTAACCAATAAATATGAAATTGTATCAAGTATTAGATGTTTTCCCATAAACAGGATAGAAAAATAACAAGTTTAACACATGTTACATGCTGATTAACTATGATATTATGTATTTTAAATGTTCTTGTAAAATTGGGATTTCATAAATTTTGCCTTCCTCACAAAACAAAATCTGAATAAACTACCTAATCTAAAGATAGACAATGGCTTTTATAATATATTATACTAATATACTATACAATATGATGTTTCTTTTAAAAAACCAAAAAATAATAAATAATAGTATTTTACAAGCAACTGATATTAATTAAGTTCAACAAATAAAATGTTATTTTAGTCATATAAAATATATTACTATGAGTATACTACTACGATATTTTTAGTAGATATAAAATTTACCTTGGTAGTTGATAAGTATACTATAGGTAATATTTAATTAGTTATTTAATATTCCAATATTCCACTTTTTATGTTTTACCCTTAAAGCCCAATACCCAAACTGTAATAGTAAAATATGCACCTAACCATTCATATATAATTTATGAGTGTTGTATTCAAGATATACCAATTGTGAATAATAAATTATTTTTTATGTTTAATCTGTGATTTATGAGTCAAGAGCTTAAACGATATCTGCATTCGTACAATTTTATTACGACTATTTACAAAAAAAAAATAATAATACCAAATGAAGCATTATTTTTTAAATATTAAATTATGTGCGGGGCACACGATATTTAATTTAGTAAATTTATTCTCTTCTTCATAACCAGCACATTTTTATTTTAATAATACATAAAAAAATATATAAAATCATGAAACTCAATTATTTTAACAAATGTATAAAACCCTATTAGGTATATATATCACCTTTTGTTTTAGATTTTATATGCTATTGTTACTTTGATATTATCTAATGACAATAAATTCAATGATTGAATTACGATTAAAACAAATAAATATGTTCATATTTTGAAGTATAAAAAAACTATTGATTTCAAATTTTAATCTATGAAAATGATAATTTAAGAGCAATAACTTGATATGTACCTACATCAATTTAATTAAGATACAAAGCAATGCAGTTAATAATTAATAGTTCAATATATAACTGTATTGATATTATTCATATTGGTACATATAGCTAACTATAATACTTGAGTGAGCTGTTTGCGACCTTACATACATATTATATAATGACATGATGAACGCCATATATACATATAACTCGTCATTATTTCGGCATTCATCATGAAAACATACATTTATATAGTATAAAGGTGGGGAGGTTTACAAAAATAAAAAGATCAACTGACGAACCAATATACACAAACATATAGTAATTCTTGTTAGGTTACTCTGTAACCAAAAAAAAACGATGATTGACATGATTTAAATATAATATAAGTACAAATATATTTTGTGACTTTTTTTTTATATCACAAACAAACGGATCTCTTCAGAGCGACGTTTGGAAAAATCGTGAGACGTTATTTTGGATATTGGCCAAAAATAATACAACACCATCCGGAGCGGCAATAATAACCGACTTTTATTTACTTTCGCGAGTACATACACAGAGACACACTCGGAAGTTGGCATGAGTCCATCGTACAAAAGAGCTGCAACTTACCGTTCAGAAAGAGAATCGATGAAAAATAAACATAATCATACGTTTATTTCATTTTTCATTACAAACCTAATCAAATAAATAACTCATCCGTGCCCATATGCGGCAGATATAGACAATCGGTACCTGCAGCACCTCCGAAAATGTAAATGGGGAGAGGGGGTGAATTTCTATTAAAAAAATATTCCCCTGGATTGATGCGATCGCATATATATTACGTCGTCATCTCTTCATAGGTATTAGATTGTTTAAGTACGATTTAAATTGTACTCTTTTGACCCGCTTAAAATTTTAAATATTTATAACGATTGCTTCACGTTTTCTTTTCAACCTATTCAAGTGATATTGTAATTTAAAAAAATAAATACATATATAAAGAATGATTTACCGAGGCATGCTCACCTCCTTTTTCTTAAACAATTCAGTTAATATTAAAAATATTAAAAATATGATTTTTGGAATTTTCATATTTACTTAAAGATTATATTTTTAAGTGGTTTAGATTTTTTGTGCTAGGAGTAACCTGTGGAGATAAAGCTTTTGTTTTTCAAATGTAAGCCCCTCTATTCTACTGTATATTATTTAGTGGATAATTTTTCTAAAAATCAAAATCAATATCCGTACGATAGTAGTTTTCAAGTTGTGTACTTAGTGTACTAAAAATAATAGGTCCACGTGTCCACAATAATAGGTATGTAAGTATGGAGGCTATAATAATTTAATAAGTGTAATGATAATTATGAATCAATCAATATATAATAATTTGTAGAAATGACTCAAGTATAATAGAGTGTACAAGTTACAACATAGATTTTATATTTTTCTAAGATCAATTTTTGGGACTATTATCCCTAATAATACAAACATTTCAATAACTAAGAAACCTCTAGCTCTGAATCAGGTACATAACAAATATCCACGAAATAATTTACAATAAAAAAGGAGTAGTTCTCATTAGAAAACAGAAGTTAGTATCGCCATATGGCACTCCTTAACGGTAATACAAAAAAATTAGAAAATATGAAAAAATGATCTTTGAATATATTTAAAAACTCAAAAATCATAATTTGAATAAATTAAATATTAAATTTAAAATTTGGGGGTGAGCGTGCTTGGTGAATCACTCTGTGTATTTATAGTTAATAGTAAGTTATTCCCGGAATACACATCTGAGTGGACGAACCACGTAATATTTACACAGTGTTAATCAATTGCGGTAGATGGTTCAATCTCTATTTTAATTTTCCCTATGTCCTCGGTGACTATTAATTAAACGAAAAACATCAAACGAACAGTGCTAATCTAGTTTGAAAACAATAATTAAAATAAAAATATTATCCAGATCGTATTCAATCCGTTCTATTTTTAGTTCATTAAAAAGATTATAACCATTCAATGAAACAATATACTTATTTTCTACTGCTTTAGACGTGACCTAATTTCATGAATATAAATTTCAAAATAACAGAGAAATGTTTTCATTTTTATAACATGACATAAATAAATATTTTTTTTCAAATTTTCTTGGCATAAATTGTAAATTATACTATATATAATATTATATTTGTTATACTGCCTAAGTAGTAATGTTAACTACTTGTATGTAATAATAAGATAAGACTTCATCGGAATAATTAAAAACAAATTGTATACATGCATGAGTTAAAACTCTGCAGACTTATATAAAGTTTGCAAGTCATACTGAGTTTGATAAGTCAAGTCACTATACAGTATAATTATTACAACTACATAAATCAATGAATTTTTTCAAGTTTTTTTAAAATAAATAATAATAAATTGCAACGACAAACGGCTAAGCGGTTTAGTAAAAAAATGTTGTTTTTTCTTGAAATTATCTTATAGGTAATCTATTTCTACTGTTTTGGCAGAATAAAATATAAACTACTATAAATAAAACGTTCGTTAAAGGTAATAATGATTTATGTTGGCGACAATTGCCGTTAGTGTGCTAACTCGGTAATAAAATAAACAGTGATATTAAAAACCTCGTACAATTTTAATGAACCAGTGACAATTACTACATGTTTAATATATCATAGTATATACAGAATACAGAGTTTAACAGAACGAACTTTTTTCATTCATTTGACTTCTATCAATTTTCCATTTTTCATTTGTAATGTTTTTGAAAATATTTTCTGAATGTGTAGCAGATACAATTCAATTACTAAAAAAGTTAATTGGATTTTATGTTGCAATACGTCGGAGATGTGTAAAAACCGGCAATGACAAAATATAAGATTTTTTATGGAATACCGTTTTATACGATTTTAAAAAGAAAATTATAATAATACAATCAACAACAATGATGACACCGATAAAAGTAATTTAGACGGAGAAAGAAAACGTTTCGATAGTTTTCTCTCCCTCTCTAATTAAAATGATCTGACCGCTGTGGTACATCGTTTGCGTCATAACTAATTGTTGATTTTGTCAAAAATGAGATACTGCAGGGGATAACGAATTGTTTTGCGGAAATGCGTTCAAACAAATGATACGCATAATAATGGTCTTTATCTCTTAATACATTTTTCGGTTGTTTTGCGCTGTAAGGGGAAAGAACATTTCGCAACACACGGAGAAAAACTAATTAAATCTCCAGCCAGAGTATTAAAATATTCAAGGGTCTCTTCTCGGCCGAGAGAATGTGCTCATTGTTATTATCTCACAAACCACCCTCTCAGTCCCGTGTTATTCATCGCGAGCAGTGTTTTAATTTGGCCCGGGAAACCGAACGAGCCGAGTTTTCTCGTTCGTTCAATTCGTAAGCATCCAGCTTCATCGGTGGAACACGCGCAACAGTCGAACGAAAATCAAATCTTAAGTTTATAATAATATAATATATTAAATTATTTTATACAAACATTTTTATTTATATTTATTGATAAGACGAATAACGATAAATAATAAATAATCTTTTGGTGGTTTGTTGGCAAGACCATTTAGCCCCATTTTAGGACAATATCTAGAGGCCAGGGGTAAAAATACCATATGGACCTGGACTATTGTGTGTTTGACTATAATACATAATATTATGATTGTTTTATTACTCTGCGTTACTCATTAATGCTTGTCATGTTGCTAAAATCATTTTCATTGAGAAATTGCAATAATTCAATTTTATTTCGTTTCTTCAGTTATATTATAAAACAGGCTGTACGCTTTTTAAGTTATCTATCGGTTGATTGTTATTAATTATTATTGTCACGGTGCCGGAGTGCAAAGTTAGAACGGTAAAAATATTAAAATTTCTTCGTAGAAATTCGTTACTACATATCAACATGACATAGAAGAGTCGGACGGTGACTTAATTTACAACCCATGATGAACAAGATTATTGAATATTTTCATAATTACTGTTAGTTATAATGTTTAGGTACTTCTTAAACAGTTGTCAGGCAGCCAGAGTGTTATTACATTAATGCCGAAAACTATAAAGATACATTAACTCCGTAGTATAAAAGCGTTTGAATGACCTAGGTCGGTCAAATTTTCTAACATCTTGCAAATCTCTGTCAGCATTTTTTTTTATCATAATGTGTTATAATGATTTAGGGGCTACCTCGATATTGTTCGTCTCATGTTCCGAAAAACTTTAGGACGGCTTTGATTGTATAGGTTACCTAGGTATAAGAACATAAAAATGTCATATAATATAGTTCTGTTTGTAGGCGCAAACTATTAAGTGTGTTGAGCTAATATTATAGAGCATTACGTGAAAACAATCGTTTCGTATTTTTCGGGAAATATTCTAAGCACGAATTGCCGACGAAGTTTCGGAATGTATGTAATATATATGCGAAGAAAGTTTTTTCGCCGATTTCGAAAAGCTAATGGCCTTGAAATTGCCCGCTCGCATTGTGCCGTTCTTTTATCGTCTTCACTGCAAAATGACCGGAAACGAAATCCACAGTTTACCTAATGACTACAATCTGGAAGTGCACCGGAATTACGACCGCTATTACGCACACCAATAATTCGTCACCACTCGCATACTATAGTTTAAATTCGTTTCGTTCCTGCGAAAGCCCATTTAAACGTACCTATTACATTTGTTTCGCTACCCAATAACTAATATAAGTTCAATGTACATTTCGAATTCCCAGATTTAAATTACGTTTCTATACGATAGCATTGCATTAAATATTATTGTTTCGTCGACCTAATCACTCAATACTACCGCATAATAATCATAGGTATACTGCGTAATATAATTTATTTTAATGATTTTATTATAGTTTAGTGAACTCGTCTCAATAATATTGAATGTTATTGATGGTAATTGTTGTACTACAATAAAATTTTAATACAAAAAAGGGGGTAAGTGGATGTCACTGTGCTGTGCAGTAGGTTATTAGTGGGTCACTGCAATGGATGGTGTTACATTTGAATTCAGTGATGTAAAATCATTGCATAAGAAAAACGATTCTGAGCGAAAACAGTCTGTCAGTTTATAATATTACCTATTAATTTAATATATTTAATATTAAAGCAATTTATTTTACTAGTAAGCATTAGTAATACTCAGTAGATAAAAAAAAATACATTAGAGAAGTCATTATGCGTATAAAATACAATAATATACCTTATAGTTAAGTTTCAAGTACCCACAAATACTATTTTTAATTTACAACAAAAAACACAAATCATTATTTCTTGATTAGTTTATATAACTATACTAATTGGTATATTTAATAAAAGTAATTTCGTTCAAATTTGAACGAAAAACTGTGCATCCGTATTTTTAGATTTTTAAGTTACAAAATAACCTACTTGCGTGGAACTTTGTTTTAAATGTTCAAAATATGTATAGTGTAAACCTATGTAAATATATAAGCCATGTGTTACAAGAAAAGAGTATTAGACATCTTAAAAAAGTGCTCCGAGCTAATCGCACAATAGTAGTTAAATACAAATTTTGTCAAACATTATGTTTTCGGTTTATTAACCTAAACACATGCGCTATGCAAAGCTATTTGGTGCAAGCATCGACGGTTATAATGACATGTATGTTTAAGGTGCAGTAGAAACAATTGAAAATAATTTAAGGACAGCGATTTAAAAAAAAACTATTGTCAAATTAGTACGCACCTTAGATAATCACTCGTCCCACATTCTCCTGTTTTATTTTTTTTACATCATTAGCTCTCGATTTTTAATCACACCACAACCATTAGTATGGTAACGTCAAGAGGGTGTATGTCGTATGATGCCCCAGGCCTCATGTTTATTGGTAAAGTTTTGCCAACAACCCTTTAGGATGTGTATCATGATGTTTCCCGGTATTAACCCTTTATGCCCTAGGGTAGATATGAGGGCCGGAGAGCTAATATTCGTGGGTGGCAAAACTTTCCAAAACATCCATTCATCATTATGCTTAAGACAACTGACGAGATCTAGAATAGCATTATATATAATTTCCTTCTTATCTGCATGATGTTAGAGATAATTTAAACATATTATTATAGGGGGAAAGCTAATGTGATGTATGTTCAACTTCACTAAGAAAACACTGAAATTGATCCCTCCTATAATAATTACAATCTTGTTTGTGTAATTAAAATTGGTGGGTATTAGTATTAGCCATTAGGTGTAAAATTGCAAAATATTTACATTAAAAGTGGGTAGTAAAAAGTAAAAACACACCAAGTTAAAATATCTCTAAACCATTTTTTCTTAAAACAGCGAGTGGTATTTAAGGGGAAGAGACTGATATTAAATACTACCATCAGTATTTTTTAGTAAATAATGTATGTAAAAACATAAAAAGCATATAACACTGCAACGATGTATGAGACTTCATATATGAGTGCATGTAAGTGTGTTCTTACTTATCATGCAACGAATTTTTTAATTTTTTATAGTAACATACGAAACACGTGTATTTTAAAATCAAATACTCTATCTGTAGTTGAAAAGGGGATGGTTTAACAAATATTATGTCACATCAATAAAGCTAGGTCATTGGCCGTTTGAAGTATATTATATTACAGAATACTCATGATCTTGGAACTGAACTTATGAAATTGATAAAAAAAATAAGTTATTCGGAGACTGAAAGTCGAAGTGCAAATCAAAAGGAACATACCCGTCAAATATAATATGGGGAAAATTCCATTGCTGTGCCATGTGTGACACAATGGTTCTGAATTTCGTGAAAACGGTAATGATGAGTGCCATTATTACATTTTCACCCTTCCAAAAATACAGCGTAGATAAGAGAAAATGTTGTTTGACGTTTGTCGGTTCGCTCAAAAAAAAATGTCGTTCTAGTCGTCGTGACGAAAAAATAATAATAAAAAAACTAATAAAGTATATCTTACATCGATATAATACATTGTACGCCGAGAGAGAAGAGATATGTGTCATTTTCTATCGCCATTTCGAGGACGACCCGGTCCCCCAGGAAATTGAACAAATTCGACCCTTGGCCGAACATGCTTACAGCGACACAGCACGAACGTGTATTGTAGCTGTTAGTGAGACAAAAAAAAGAATTCGATGAAATGGAGAAAAGAAAGTGAAAAAAAGGATTGGATTACAAAACCACGCCACAACGGGAAGGGTGATTTATTTTATATCCCGCTCGATTACGTCAATCATTCACATGCAACACATTGGCACAGATAATATAAAGTCTAGGCCGCTGACATGGTAATATTTATTTCGGTCACAGCTAGTTTCGATTAAAATTTTTTTTTTTTTTGAAAATTACTGCGCATTTGGGATATTTAATAGGTATGTAGATATAGTGTAGAAATATTATCTACAATTTTCATATCAATTATGTATTTGATTTAAACATTACATCACTAGCAATATCAATGTTAATAACTGAATCATATTTTATAATTGTTATCACATTTTTACAAAGTAGAATAATATCTCCTTCTTGGTTGTTGTACCTACTTACTTATTAGATATATAAGTTCAAGGTACCTATTTGATACAAGTAAATATATTTTAATTTTATCAATTTTATCAAATTACTTCCAAAAAAATGTCAAATTAAAAAATTTACATTTTAATAACTTTTAAATTTTAATGTGAACTCATTTAAATAATAGGTACCTATAGTCATAATGATTATAATCGATGATACTATTATTGTGTTTTCTTAATATCAACATTCGACACACGACCAGCAAAAAAATAAAAAAACATATTATAACAATATGACAGATACATTATTTAGGACACAACTGTCACAACTCATATGTTTTAAGTATTTTATAGTCATAATAAATGAAAATGTGACCCTTTATAAATCACACCAGCCCCACCAAAATGCAACATTTTTAGACATATCCTAAAATGTAGATATAATAATATGTAAAATATAAGCTTTCGTTTAAATACGAAGCTGCAGTCATAATTGATGGATATAAATTTATAATATATACTATAACCGCCATTAAATTTTGCTTTGATGCTTTGACCAAGTTTTTTTTAAATTAAACACTATTTATTTTATCATCATTTATAAAATTATTTTTTTCTTAGAAAAGGTATTAAATCAATATTTTACATATGTAGTTTTTGTTAAAAGAAGGCAAAAAAAATTCTATATCACTCTTAATAATTTCAGCCCAAATGGAAATATTATGGAATAAAATAAAATAAAATTTGATATTACAGCTGGTTTTAAGTGAATAATATATGGATTAACAAAAGGTTTTAGCGTTAGTGATTTTAAAAATTAATTTTTGTGTATAGATTATTATCTCATAGAACATATTTAAATCGTTTGTACTTAAGTTATTTATATTCTTAATTTATATGATCAATCAAACAGGTACATATTAGTTATAATAAACAAATTACAAATAGTATCTGACACTTTTAATTTAAATACGTCTAACGGATTTATTGTTTAATTTTAAAAACATATTTGTCGCTAACGATGATTATAAAATAATGAATACCTACCATAGATTTACACCGGAACTATAAAATAATATTTGACATTCACAACATTTCATTATAACTGCATTCGACAGTTTTTGAGAGAGGGCTGTGTGCGTTCACTCGGAAAATGCAAATTCAATAACAATATATTTGTGCTAATATATCACGACATAATCATTAGGTAGGTACTAATTTGTGTGGCTAATTTAGAACCCACATTTAAAGCTATATTATTATTTCTTATTCCGTGACATTAAAATCGCATTTTTCAGAATGACATGGAACATCAGCTACGAGTATAGCACTTAAAAAACGAAAACGTAATATTATAGGCAAAAAAACGTTTACACGACTCAACACAATGTTTTCACACAGACCTTTTGTCATTGCCATTATCTACGGGCAAAGAGCAACAGCGTGTATTATATACTATATATTATAGTCTCTCTTTCTCTCTCTCTCGATTATAATTGCCTGTCGGTCGCAGCATCGACATCTGCAGCAATGCACCCACCGCGTGCCGCCTCCTTCTGCACCAAGAACTATCAAATTCTGATAGTCCTCCCGCGTATATTGATTTTCGACGAAACGCATATTATTATGATTATTACTATAATACACTATACGCAATATTATTACTAAATTATTATTATGAACAAAATTATATGAGAGTAAAGTACGTCCAGCACAAAGTGTGAACCGGAAACCTAGTCGTAGAGTGGTGGATCCAGAAATAAAACAAGGGGGTGAAGGTAATTATAATGTATCAAATACAAAATAAAATTAAATAAGATCATTTAATATAATAAGATCAAGCCATTCAAGGGTATCACACATAAAACTGTGGAGTTGTTTTGACCACCAAATAAGTCAATTCCGTGCACATTCGAGCGTTAGATTTCGCCTAAGGATGAAGGAGTGTTAATTTGACTACGCTATGTAGTTAATAGTAACCACTTGGTTTAATTCTACTATGTTAGTTAATACAACGCCAGTTTCAGTTCTAATTTACTTCATAAAAAGTATCGGTATAACTACATCAATAATGTTATTTCAACTATTTTAAGGAGTTAAAATAAATATTATTTCTATACATCTATTGCAAAAAATATCAGGAGCTGGGAGAGGCTCGAACTTCAATTGGGATTATATCTATGCTTTCCTAACCTAACGCCTAACCTACTGAGCCACTACCTAACTTAATTAAAATTTGTAGAAACACTGTTATTTAAATAAAGTCATATCCACAATTTACCTATGTAGTTATAAGATATTATAAAAAAATTGTTGTAGGTAATTAACATAGCCCATAGGCCGATATTTGATCACATTTTGGGGGGCTTAACATGTTTGTCTCATCATCCATGTAAACATATATTTTTAAACTCTTCAACCATGCGATGTGGCTTGATTACGTTTTGAGAAGGATTAAGCCCCCAATATTCACCTATGCTAATGAGGTAAAATAAAACGAATACAAACTGCCTTTCAATATACAATAGGTAGGTACCTTAAATTGTATCGTTCGCAACACGAATAATAGATATACAGGATACCAAACAAACGTGTGATGAAACTTGTCTAAATTATAAAAAAATAAATGCAGATAAAAAAATGTATTTAATTTAATGTTACAAATTAAGTTAAATAACAAATAACAAGCTTAATATAATATTACAGGTGTCTTCCATTGCATACTTTTTTATGCGATTAGATTCAAATAAAACAAACATTGAGAACAACTTAAAAGTTAAAAACATAAAAAATACTACAGTTTATATCTTAATATAACATACAATTTACCTCATTACCAATTAAAACTCGAGTTACTGAAGAGGTGACATCAGGTTAATTTTAAGTATATTAATAACCATTAATATACTTACTTCCAAAAGCTGGCCAAGAGAGAAAGAAGTCATGATATTATGGTTGTAGGACGTAGGTGAACTAGCGTCTGGCGTTAAATATAAAATGCACAAATACACAAAGTGAAAAGACGAACAACGAGAACAAAAATACCGCGAATATCAAAAATATTAACAAAAAAAAAAAACAAACTAATAATGTTATTCATATAATATAAACAAGAACACAGCACACTATCAATTATTATATCAACTAGGCTAGTCACAACAACGTGCATCGATATTTATTTTAAGAGTAAAAATAATTCAGAATAACTCATTAACTTGTAGTCATTTTAACCCTCAAAACATGTTAAGTTAAATAACCTGGATTCTCAAAATAACAATTTTTACGAGTTATTTCAATACCTTCAAATAGTTGAAATATTATATTTAGATCAACGCACTATTGCAGTTGATTTAACCTACAAATGCAGTTTACTTCAATTATAATGCTTGACAACATAGTATGTAGTTAAAACAACTGTCCCATTTCTATGTGTGTATAGAGGGGGAGAATGTGTCTTCCATACACCCTCCCAGACTCTCGGATAATAAACTTTCGGGCAGTCATGGCACCTGCAAATATTGAATTATTCGCCGCAGTAATTTTTACTTCCATAAAAATGTAGATTTCAATCTATAATTAAAATAAGCCAAATTTTTAAAATAAACAATTAGAAAATGGGCCGGATTAACGTCATGCTATAGTTTGTGCATTCCTAAGATGCAGAGGAGTATAATAATAATAAGTACATTTTTTACATATAGCAGAAAACGCTCTTATTAACCAAAAACAACAGTCATATTATAATGCATCACTGCCGAACGGTATTGATTGACTCTATATATTAAGTATTAAACTTGATGGTTCTAACTCATTTTAATAGGCTTTGAAATGGTGAAATTTCTAAAACTCGGTGGGCTTCCCCAGTTCCCGACGAACCTCCGCGTTGTCAACTTTTTTTTTGCGTCAGCGCTTAAACATATTACTATGGGAAAATAGGGCATCCCATCCTGTACAGCAGCATTAGCTATGGTACGTATGCGTACATATATGTACAGAAGTATAAATAATAACATAATAACAAACTACGTTTTTACAAATAGCGGAGAACGCACCTATCCGCCAAAAACAATAGCCATATAATGCATCTCTGCCGAACGGTATTGATCGCCTCTCCGAAACAATTATCTCCATACGGGTTTATAATTTACGGCCCTCCACGGACTTTTTCCGTCGCTTTTTTTTCGTTTTTCCTTTTCAGAGACCGAAAATCTCACGACCACTTATATGTCACGATGGCGGCGGCAACTATGGTACGCGCGAGTCACAGTCATGTTTAGCATCATATTATACGCAAACAATAAGAGCTAAATTGTATCCACTGCTGTTACATTCGATGCAAACTAGCTATGTATAAAACTATGTATAATATACATATACATTTTATATATACATAATGTATACATGGTGTGTTTATATATGACGTATATATATATAAACGTGGTACATGGCACCGTCAGAGTTGCATTATTAGTGACTACCTACTGACAATTTAGTCACGTATTTATTATAAATATAAAAAACAAGCGCTGGACGTGATGGACCAAAAATATTTGTAAATAATAATAACAATAATTATACGAGTCACGAAAAGTTTCGGCATGATTTCGTCCGTTTAAATTACTCACCATATACATCGCAGAATAATGTAAAATAATATCGGTACAAACATAATATTATTAGGTATATCATAATACAAGTATAGCCATTTCAGGCGATATTATTAACTACGACCAACTCGTCTGAAACCTCATTAATTTTCGTTCATTACAATATAATCCTCTGACTTATTACGTGTTAATAATTACCAATACTACAAGAATATTAAATTACTAGTGATTTTAAATACTGTCACATGTTTCGAATTTATAACTCATAAGTAAAAATTGTATATAAATTATAAAACGACATAAATGTCAAAACACTAACATAAAAAGTTAGATTCATGTCTTCATTTCATCAGTTTTTCTAATTAGGTCTTGACATTTACACATGCCTTAAAATGTATGTTTAAAATATTGAAATGTTCTTTTAAAATCATGATTTAGATTCAGGAACAGTTTGGCATTATAAATACGAAGTCTAATATTATTGTCTTTGAATGTTTACAAATTCACACATTAACGTTTACTTAAAGTATTTCATAGGAATAATTTATGGGACTTGCATCGTTTATACCCATTTTAAACCTCAATGGATTTCATTGAATTTTGTACTTAGCTAAATCTAAAACAAGTGAAACGCGCTATCCACTAAATTATTAATCATGTTTTATAGCACATCGTACATTACGAACTCACGATTTAAAATAAATAATAAATATAATTACCTAAAATAAAATGCAATGTTAAGATGTGTATTTTTATACTTGTTTGCTTTCTACTATACGTAAATAAGAATTATTTATGTGTGGATGAAATAATGTGTTTTATTCAAGTTGTATTTATGCAAATGTGTTTTCTAATCTGAAATACAGTAATACACTACTATATAGTTATTTATTATAATTATTCTTTCGTAATAAAACACAATTTTTGTATTGTTTAAGTTTTTTGAGTCTATCAAAACCATATCACAAAACGCCAAATAAAACAACTATATTATATTACAACTTTTATTGATACAACAAAGCACAACTAAATGTCAAAATCCCCGAAGAATCTATGACGTGTATCGCGATACAAATACGATGTGAAAATGTGTAACGAAATATAGTGGGGTGTACCCGCACATTGTTCAGTGTATACCGCACGTCATGTGTCTGACAGCATTGCTGCTGCAACTAATCCAATTTAATTTCTAGACCCCTCTTATTAATTTTTTTTTTACATACGAAACACAAGAACCCAACAAACTGTCAAAACGAATACTAATTGATAATACCATTAAAACACCTTTGTGATGTACAAGTGTAAATACGTCGAAAAAACTGCCAAGCGTAATTGTCAACATAATATTATAGGTATACACTATACAATATACATATATACTAGAATGTTACGCATAATCTATTTATATATCTTTGATAAAGCTACATCAGATAAAATTCAAAATTGTGTTTGTTCAATAAGAAAGGTACACATTTCTAAATCATTAATGTAAGTATTCGATAAACGATAATTTTCTTTGAGCTAAGACTTTTTTCAGTACACGTCGTATTTGATGCCACGCTTTTGGACGAATAAATAAAACAAATTAACTTTAATCAAAACTCTACTCTGAATCTAAAATATATGAGTGAGTTTAATGAAATTTGTTTAAACTGATTTTTATAAAACGTATTAAAGAAACTATAACAATAATAATAATAATAATAATGGTAGATTAAATGTAAATATGTAATGCGCTTTAATACATTTTCGAAATAATGGTAGGTATTTATTAATAATACTATAATAACAACGTACTACATGATTTTTGAACTTTTAAGCCCGGCAGCTTGCAGGACTATATGGGTGGAGAGGACGAGATCAATATTTATTTATTATATGTTCGTATTCTGTACAGCGCATTTCGATGAATGTAGTTTAATAAATTAATAACCAATGACAAACAACAATTTATTACTTTTTAAAAATATTTTCGCCTGGTAAATAGTTGGTGAAGTAAAGTTTATGTATAATATTAACCTCATGCCATAAATATGTTAACAATTGTATTGAACCATTTCAGGTTTGGATCACCATATACCTATTTTAATCTAGATAGTTATAATTTATGCAATTATTTCGTAAATTCAACACAAATACCAAAATAATATGATACTATATACCCTGTTAACATCAGGTAGGTACAATATTGCTTCATGGAAAAATAAAAAGTATTTTTTTATCATTATTTACAAATTGGAGAAATATAATTTTCCACAGACTGCAGGCCGCTATACTGAGTAGGTAGGTTAGATTGTACACATTTTGACATTTAGCGACAGTACAGATTTTCATTATTTCCCACTGAATACCCTGGCGAAAGTGATTCCGGCATGAAGACAATATATAAAATAAATTGAATCAAAATGAATTGCCACTGGTGTGCTGGGGTCGCTGCTGCGTGTTGGAGACTTAGACCACATTAGTCAGAAAAGCTGGAAGTAATGTGTACGATGACGAGGCTCTTTGTTGGTTCCAGAATGTTGTTATTATTATTATTATTATTATTATTATTACTATTATTATACGTCCCTTTTCCGTGGCAACTCCCCTATTTTTTTTTAAGTCCGTTCAAAAGTCATTTTTTTCCACTTGTCCCTCTACCGCACAGAGTCTGGAGAAAAAAAAGAAAATAAATAAAATCGCCAAAAAGATGGAAGATCTAACAGTCGCTGCAGTTTAGTATATATATTGTTATATTTTTATTTCAACCGCCTTTGGCGGCCATTACTCCTCTAAAGATGTCATATTCTGAACAAACATAATAGCTTTTTTCTATACTTTTTTTTTATTATACACGCTTTAAGCATTTGGATTTTTTTTTATCCTAGTGTACTTATATATTTGTTCCTTAATCTCAGGCGTACGACTTCTGTCAAACACCGGACATAAATTTAACATTTTTTTTTATGTACGATTTTTTATCTACTTAATAAAACTGACCAAATACTATTGAACTAATCACCAAGCCGCACGAAATTAGAAAACCCGCAGGCATGTTATTATAGTAGGTTGTTTAAGGTACCTATATATGATACGAAATTAAATAACAAGCTCGCTATAATTTCATCGTGGCCATTATAAATAAATATATGAAAAGTAGAATATGTTACTCTAAATTGTAAATAATACCAAATTTAGTATAGTAGGCCCTTTTCCTCGTATTATATTATACTATAATGAGTTGATTAAAGTCGGATATAATATAGCCAGCCGATACATATAATACTGCTGTATATATAATATATCTCGCTTTAAGTATTGTCTGTATAACTAAGTGACTACAATTAAGCAATAGCTAATAAAATAATTAATAGGTATTGTGAAGTTTTTAATTTAACAAAAAATAGGATTAGAAGTCAAAACTTTTACTATAATATTTATGATGGCATTTTATTGACATACGCATTGAATTTATAGATGGCTTTTCAGATACCATCACAGTGTTTAATATGAGATAACACTTTGAAATATGTTGTTAAACGAAATGCATTACTTATAATTGCTGTAAAAAGTCAAGCGATATTTAAATTTTAAATCCAATCTACCATAATGTTTGGCATTTCAGTTCCTACTGCTAAATGTATGTATCGGATTTGATGAAAGATTTATATTTATAAGACCAATTAAAAATGTATAGATAAATTAAAAGAATAACCACTATGGTCCACATTATTCGTATAGTTCTCAAAACTTCTTATGCACAGCAGCTAATATGTTTCGATTGTAGATATCCCAATCACCCCAAATTACACACTATTACAAAGTATATAGTATATAAAACGTCAATGCAAACACCTAAAACGAGAAATAATCCTTATATATTTATATACATACTGGTAACCTAATCCAGCAGCGACCTCGCTCTTAAAAGGATTACGTTTCGACAATCTGAAGCAGTCTACTGCTGACCCCCCAACACATTCTTCGTCCGTCGTTAAATCCGTTATGTGCGATTTTGAATTACGACCAAAATGTTTATGTGTGTGTATGGGCACATACCGCCTTTCTAAAGGTCCCAAAGGACTCCCTTTATCCTCTTATGGCATCCCCGTGACGGTGTGTCCCCCAGGAAAAGTCCCGAAGGGAGGAAAACATGGCTAATTGATTTTTTGTAACTAAAAACATATAGTACACATTATATGACTGCATAAATATATATTTATAAAAAAATACTTTATCATATATACATATACCTACAGTATAAATTACGTGATCAATTTTTAAAAAGCATACAACGTAGTGGAAATCCTGTTATACTATAATGGATTATCTGAATTTCCAAAAGTCCTAAGACTTCGTAGATGATTTTTATAAAATATGTAAATAATATAAAAATCGTATAATTTGAATAAGACGAAACCGAGTAAAAACTTTAAAACACACATTAATGTCCATCGATTTTCAATTTATATTTTAAAATTACTAGGTAACATCGCTTAAAACAAATCCGTCATATATAAGTGGTTTACTACCTCCTTACTAACTTTGATTCAATCGTATGGGCTTTCACAGACCTCAGTATAAATAAATATAAATTAATAAAAATGAATAAACTTAAATTCTAATCACGTTAAATCTTTAGCAAATTTTTAACTGCTTTCAAATTATATCTAGTATACACGAGTAATACACTATTTTTTTTTTTTTTTTTGAAAAATAAAATTCAATGAAAATATAGGTGTGTTTTAAAGTCACTGAGCAAACAAATGTTGATTACTTCATTAGTTAATTATGAGGCAGTACAAAATATAATATGTATTGAGAAATAAATGTTACTACAAATATTGTATTGATGGCAGATGACAGCCGATCATGTTTTTGTGCACAACCTTGAAGTAATAATTCATTATAATATTATACAAGTATAACGTATATACAATTTAACCGGATCATCGCGATTACATAGTATATGTATACATTATACAATCAAAATAGGTATGCATTAAACATATATATAAACTTTCAAATAACATAAAATTTCGCATTACTAGAAGATTTTATCAAAATATAATATCGTTATCTTTGTAACTGCAATTCTGATTAAGCCGATTTATATTTAATTATATAATTAATTTTAAATCACACATCACGTTTTCCAGTTCAACTAGTCCAAGTAGTATAGTGAGACGTAGTCATACTATATTACTATTATAGAAGAACGCCCATATAGTTAATTGACGAGCTTAGTTGAAATAAATGAGAAAGCTTTGAAATATATTAAAGCATCAGATAATAGATAAAACGATAATACTTAATAGGCCGCGTCTTAATTAAAACACTCGCAGTACATGAGGTGATGTGAAAGCAATAGTATTTCGTTTTAATTCATACTATAATATTATTATATTATTATAACTATCAATGTCTTAAAGACTTATTAAACAATTATTTCTAATGAAATGTTATGGTACAACGACAGTGAGAAGATGTTTTTTTTTTAAGTTACTTTTATACCTAAAACAACTGTAATTAATTAATGTAACATACCGCCTAAAAAAAAGTAAATATTTTATTATAGTCTTTAAGTTTAAACCATGTACACTTGGTTTTATATTTTGTATGATTTATATTATTTATCAATATAAGTACTTTTATATTATGATTATTTTATGTACCTAAATATAAAAAAAAATAATAATAAAAATAATATTGTGGTATTCTCATAAATTATCCAATCTGACCAAAAACCAAAAAAAATATAAAGTTATTTTTATTTTACGTATTCTGAAAAAATAAGTTTGTCATTTCCGAATTCTCCAAGCGGCTGTTAAATTATATGATCCTTACGTGCTTTGTCTTTTCAATCATATTCTTCGTTCTGTCTTGGAAATACTTTTTGAAGACTAAATCAAATTCAAATTCAAATGAAATACTCTTCTGAAGATGATGAATATATATTTAGACCGGGCAAAATCACAATTATAATAAATATCATAAATACTAAATGGAAGTAAGTAAAAAAAATATATTTTAAGAAGGGGTGAAGAAGATAACCGATCTTTTGTACAGAAGGTGTCGAGTCATTGAGTAAGTCACTGTAATAGTGTAATGTATAATGTAATTTAAAATTTTCATTCATTGATAATTATTGCATACGAAAAACGATTCTGAGCAAAGACCGTCGATCAGGCCTATTACCTACTAAGTATATATTTTTAATTTATACTGGTATTAAAAAAAATGTATTTTATTATTAGTAATATTATTGACTATAAAAACTAATATTTATAATCAAAGATGATACGGTAGGCTGAATTATCTTTTGTCGAAATTATTGTATTTGTAAATGCCATTGTATCTATTAATTGTAACGATGTACATTAAATGTTTTAATCTACCAATAATATTTTGAAATTACAACAAAATAACTGAAATAATCTTATTCGCTTAAATATATTATCTAATTTCGTTCAAATTTGAAATTAAAATGTATATAAAAATAGCTATGTTAATTAATTAATTTAATTGTTTGGTTTAAGTGTGAATATTTATGAGCACCTTGTATTGAATTTTCAACCCTTTGCTATAAATATTGATAGTTTTATAAATTGATTTTGGGGAATCGTTTCAAAAATTGAACTTCAAATATTTATCGAATAAATTTCCAATCAAAAAATTGTAATTTTCATCATAAGATAATTTAAAATGTACGCTTGAAGTTAGGATGATTTATAAAATAAAATATATTTTAGATATGTATAATATACCTTAATGACTAAATATAATGATTTATGAAGTGTTTAATATTTACGGATATTTAACGCACAATCGTCTAGCGGCGAACCACTCCAATAAATGTGCGAAAAATATCTTCTTTTTAAAACTTTTGTTTCTTTGCACATCTATTTAGTTTTTACAAATAATATTTATATTTCCAAATGTTACATACACCACAATGAACAAACCTGTGAGTATACAAATATTTGGGAATTTCTCAATATTTGTATATGTTGTTGAAACAATATTGTTTTCATGGTATAAACCTATATAACGTTGAAATTCTAGGAAGTTCATCATCAGAGTTTGTTTCTAATTCAATATTTCCCGGAGGTCTTTTCAATTTTATATTGACCGCTATATACTGTTCACAGCACGTTCCAATTTAATAAACAGTATTTCGTGAGAATAATGGACATAGACTTTTATATTTTCAACAAAAAGGTTCACTTATATAAGAAGAAAAAAATCAGACCTTCATTTTTGAAAGCTTCGATACTATATTCCTTCAAAATGTCACAGAATAACACAGCAAGATAATAATATATGTGACGTCATCCACCTAACCGGCTTCTATAAATATTATTATAATACTTATATGAGATACTATATAACGACCATATAAGTAACAAAAAAATCCAAAAGCCATGATTCTCCTCTGTTCCAATTTATAGACGTTATTGTGCAAAATCAGTTTTTTCACTAGAGCAAAGCAAAACGATACGAATTTCTACTTGTATATAAAATACACTCATCGATTAAATAGGTATCAGACGAATCTTAGCCAAGTTTGATCAAATAAACTGATCCCCAAGTGACCTTTTTTTCAATGTTTAAGGTTTGATAACCATAAGTTATATTTTTAAAGGTAAATAGTGTATGTAAAAAAATCAGCCATACCCCACGCCTCCCTATCACAGAATCATTTGACCGTCATTCGTAAATCGTAATAACCAAAATAATATTGGTAATACTACTGAAGTTTATAAAATCGGACCGCAATAATAAATACAAATATAAATATAATAATATTAACCTAGTATCCTAATAAGATGAAATGCAATATATATATTTACGCAGACTAATATAGGTACAATCATTAAAAAAAGCTACTGAGTATTGGTTTTATATCTGGTATTAGCCATTAGGGAATAAATATAAATAATATCACCTAAATCTAAAAAATGTGCACATTTTTGTAAACAAATTTTGAAATTGCAATTAATAACATAATATTAATTAATGTTTATCATAAATACGAAGTTAAAAATATTTAAGCACTGACGCATTTAAATTGCCTAGCTGTTGCGCCGACATTTCACTATAAGAAAGCTAAAGAGTAGATTTCTCTTGGGGTTATAATTTTCATTATGCCAAAGTGTGTAATCCTTCACCTAAGCTAGGGAAGGGCTTAAACTAATAACCCATTACTGTTGATCTGGATTACAATATATAATCATAAGCCGCTTCACAAATACTTCATATTATATTAAACTCACTGCAGGAGCCAAAAGGCAAAACGATATTAACAACAATTAAAATGAAAACAGAAAACAAATGTTAAGAGGTCGACTTATAATTTTCCTCATTAAATTTAATTTGATATGTGTATCGATATAATAAAAAAAGTGAAGTGAAATCTCTATAATACATAGATGATACGGCAGGGGAATTAAAGGCTGTTCGCTATTTAGGGGTGTTCATAAACAGCTGGTTTTTCAATGTATAAAAATATTGTATAATATTGACATTGTCTTATACACATCTATATAATATAGGTACGTACAAGTTTCTCAGCTCCTAAAGGCTAGAATATCTTATTGTTATTTGGATTATTTTTTACCTATGATTATCACAATATTATATAATGTCATTTATTATTTTATTTCAATATTATTTAATGTATTGTAAAAAATTTTTTTTGTCCATTTTTCATAATTGGATTTCAGACAAATACATGTCATACTTTGACTATGCCATAGAACAAACTACCAATAACAATACAGTAGATTATATACACGTACATGTTTGTCTATTAAAAGTAGGTAGAAAGTATATATTACGTGTTTTTTGTTAATTTTTAATTTAAGACCACTAATAACGTTTATATTTTTCATAGAATATTTTCTAAACAATATACATTATTATACATTATTTAATCAATAATTATTACTCATGGTGTTGAATTTTATTTATGAAAATTAACAAAATAACTGAACACGAATAATAATTATACATTGTATTATACCTACTGAATAATAATATTATTAATTGCTCAAAGTATTCGAAGCCATCAAAAAAGTTTCTATTTTAAAAAATAATAATCACTTTAGCGCTCTCTATCAATATTACCTTCAAGTAGTCTTGTTTTTCATCACCGCAATCTATTGGAGACTTCACAAATTCTATGCGACCACCCTCGATACAAATATTAGGGGTAGTTGTATTTCCTCCGTTGATGGACGCCATTTTTCCCGAAGCTCCACCAATAGGTGGCGGCACAGTTTCCAGTTTTCCATATCCTACAGATGCCGTATCCGACGGCACTAACACCGGCTTTAGTGTTTCGTATGTTACTGAATAATGTGAGTTGTTATCACACACCGGAAACATTTGTCTAAAAAACAAAATATTACATATATCACTATAGTTACAGACTTTTCAATAAGTAAATATTTACAAATAAGCACAACAAAATATTTCTCTAAGATAAATTTCAATAAAAATAATCACTGCAACAAGCTACAAATTCAAATAGTAATTTCAAAGTGAAACTAGATTATATAGGTTACTCATATAATACTCAATAATTAATAATATTTTAGATAAAATAAAAGATAACTAAAATATATATTATTATACTATACATAAAAATATATAATAACTAGTTATGACTATAATTGATTAAAAATAAATTAAGGTTTGATGAATTATAAACATATTATTTGTATTGTCTTTCTAAGTCTTAACAGTAATAACGAATAATATAGGTAGTAAGGATTTTAAAAGCACATTGTTTTTTTTAAAACAAATTAATAATACATTATTATATATTTATGTACTAAATTAAGTAACTTAATATATTTTAGTTAATAGGTTTGACAATATGGGAACTACGATGGTTTGAAAATGTTTTATAGTATTGCCTAAAAATTAGTATTAATATATTTGTACCTATTTTAGAATTCATAAAAATTGTCAGTGTAATGTGTATGTAATGAATACAAGACTTAATATTTCATACATATTTTACAATATATGTAAACCCAGTATTGAAGATTATTATCCTTAGTACAATATTAGTAGTACAGAGTGTTTTAACAACTCAGATACTTATCGTTTTAGTGTTATTAATATTTAAAAAAACCATCTACAATTTACAGTGAAAAATGGTGGTTCATATTTGAAAAAAAAGAAAACTGTATCACCTATGTGATGATTCTGAAGTGTAATAATTTTGTTATAATCCAAGTATCTAATCATATGGTAGGTATTTGAATATGCTAAACAATGTACCTATAGTTCGAATGTAGTATTTAAAGATAAAATGTAGTGAGAATGCTATTGGAGTACCATCTATTGTATAATATTATGGAAACAAGTATCAAACAAAAATGAGGTTTAAAATTATAAGGTACCTTATTTTATAATATCTCAATGATTCCAAGATAAAATAAGTTATTCTATTTTTATTAACAGTGTATATTTACATAATTTTCTCACAAAATACACGATAGCGGATAAGTAGTCGATATGGTTACAGCGATATCATCTTACCAAACAAACAAGTTGTTTTCAATATCTATGTACAATTGTTGTACTCACCAAATGCTAGAATAACATTATTATATAATAATAAAAAATTATTGTCTATTTTATAATAATATAATAAATGTCATATTGACATATGGTTATGATGCACGTTACAATTACTATATTATTAAAATATCGTCGTTACCTATTTCATATCACGTCATGATATTAATGAAATAGACATTCTCATATCAATGCTCATATTTCACGTTTTAACCTTCGGTCGTCAGTACCTATACAAGAGTACACACTAACCAGTAACCTAGGTGGATATTATTCAGTTTATAAGATCGAGAAATTGCTAAGTTGTTGTCTACGTGTCGTCTACGTGGGTATCTTTATAAAAAGGAATTTTATAATATAATTTATACACGATAATTAGGTATATATCTATTAATATTACTTTTTTTGCGAAGGTAACAAGTTGGCATATACCAGTTAATACTTTTTTCCCCGGATTAACATTAAGATTCGAGTGGCCAATTATAACACGACAATTTATTTTGTGCAACGAGTTTTCTTATTTCCTATATTGTGCACAATCGATAATAGCTAATCCTTTATTGGTCGGTAAATTACTCTACACAGTATAATATTATTATGTTATCATCAGCTAACAACCACAAAATAGTGAAAGGTACCTACTACCTATGTTTTACGCGAGTCGTGAATGTCAAGAAATAAGATCGTATTGTCCTCGCGCGAAAAAATGAATAACTTTCATCGCATACGATATAATATTATACCCGGTTGTACCTACCTATGTTATGTTGTATAATATACGATTGAGTGTCATTGCAAAGTTGGCCGTAAATAATAATGTAATAACGTGAATTTAATATAGGTAATATGTTACTTGTGGCCTAATCGGTTTAGAGTTGTATAATTAATATGATTATAATTTTCTACGAAATGCACCTACGTTTAAATACATTTAGGTACAGTTTGTATATATTTAAATACTAATTATAGCATCATTTATATAATATATAAATATAATATATATTATAGTGACTAGTGTAATACATTAATACACCTTAACGGGCTTAACGTATAACTTATATTTACTCAAGAACAATATGTATTTCAAATAGAATTAATGAAACAACATATACAATTTTAATATCCTGTTTGTTTTATCCCATCAAAATAATTAAGAGCAATATTGTTCGACTCCGGAATTGAACAAACCTATGAACGTAAAATAAATAATAATACGAGTAAATACAATTTAAACACAACTGATGTAGCCTTATAAATACATATTAGGTAATGCAAAAAACAATTAAATTACCTGGATCACAAAGAAACTATCAAAAACAAATAAATGCTAGATATTTAAAATAAAATTAATGTTTTGCATCACAAACATAATAAAATAAAAATTGTACATTTAAACTTTCATAAGAAATATTGATATTTTTCGTTGACCAATTAAAAATAAAATAACCTACTACCTAAATATTGACCACATAATAAAAGTTTAAAGTTTGATGTGACCATACCAAAATTGTTTTTTTTTTAATTTTCAATTAAAGTTTAGTAAGTGAGTTTAGAACTATTTTAAGGGCGTTTTGAATAGGACAATACTAATTTCTACAGGAAAATGTCCATATCCAAATAATACTTAATTTGTTCACTTATTTCGTTAGATGTAGCTTATGAAATATAAACAATGATGATGTTTTATAATAATAATTTTGAATTTTTATTCTTATGCAACGTTTAAAATTAATTTTTAATGAAAAATATGTCGAGTTTATTTATAATAACTATTAATTCAGGCACTGAGGTATTGTATAAATTACAAAACGAATAAAGCAATATAGGAGAGTAAGATTTTTCCGACGTGAAATCAATACGCGAATTTTCAAGAATGTTCGTAATAAAATAATGACTGTAAGAACCAAAAGTGTATAATATTAGTCTACATACATTAATTTATCTTGCATTTTAAAAAAGTGAAACGTACACGTCGGGATGTCGAAAGGTTTATCGTGTTCTATATACATGTGGCCTCCCACGTCTTCCAACTGCAGAATGTATATTGTTGAAAACAAAAAAAACATGCGGACTGGAGAGATTTGCGTGAATTATTACACGATAATAGCCACGCGGCGTTTACAAACACGTATGTAATTTAATTATTATCAATCGAAAACCCACACCGAGTCGTCTTCGTCGTCGTTTTTTATTTTCAGTTCGTGTATAAATGTATATTATAATGACGACATAATAATATATGACGATTATAATGTATGTATATACATATCATAATGTTACATAAAAGCGTTGTGGAGTGTATGCATGCCTCTATAATATTATTAAATAAATAAAAAAATCCCCGATGGCAATGTATAATTATTATTATTATTATTATTATTATTATTATCAGAGGTAATGGTCGAAAACTCACGCCGCCGCCGCCGCCGCCGCCGCCGCCGGGCCACCCGATCGATAAAAGTTATGTCCGCTTCGGCTTTAACCCCGCGCGCACTACACACGATCTGAACCAAAGGTCAGCCCTGTCTGTGAGGCGTAAACAAAATTTACGTTTCAAGGTCGCCCGCAGTCGTATCCCTCCCGATACCATTTTCACTTCCACGGGGCCGCGTAACACAGTCTCAACCCAACAGCTGCTACACAATAAACCCTACCACTCGCGAGTGTACATAATACTACATTCTACAGTATTAGGCTTAGGAAGGAACGAGTCCCAAAGAAAACTGATTTCGTTTGGAAATAGAACAATATTTTCCGTTTCTTTCGAGTTTTAATTTACACAGATATTATATAAATTATTGAAATGAAAATATTTTTTTTTCTTAGTATATCATACTCATCATTATCAAGAATCGATGTTAATCGTTAAGACTTATATAGTCACTATATTAATATATCTTATTCAAATGTGGAAATCGTTGTCATAGAGTCGATGATAGCATGAACATTGAACAATAAAATCATTTGTGATAGTGGTTTGAACTTGGGAGTACCATTTGTGAATACATTTCAGCTTAATGGTATAACGTGTTAAATTATTATGGACGACTAGATTGAATGTAAATTGTTAAGGCCTTACAAAATCTTAAAGAATTTACATAAATTATATTTACCTATTATTTTGTTCTATTTGAAATAAAAAAGGAACTCGTTAATTTTTTAAAGAAACGATACAGGAATAAATTCCTTTTTTTTTTAAAACAAGGAAAAGAATGAATTCTTTATTTTAATAAGAACGAGGAACAGTCCGGATTATTCCTAAAGAGCGTGCCAAACACTGATATTGCATAACCTACTGTATTGAAATATTATTGTCCTACAGGCACACGACGAATAATTTTATAAATATACATAATCCTGGAGTCTGCGAGGCCGTGACATACACCATGTCCGGTGCACGTGATCAAATAAGTACATTATTTCTATGTGTACGTGTCATATGATAATCATACGATTAAAATAGTTTGATGAAAATGAAAATTCACAGCAAATACATTATGGTTTTTAAAATGTGCAATTTTATTTCATATACAGCTTGCACATACTATTATATTATTAAAATATGTGAAGGAGCAATTCGACCAGAGACGGGTTATACATCATTTCAATTTAAATAATTCATAAACCGTTTTGAATAAACAATTCAATATTTTTACAAATTTTAAAAAAATTACTTAAAATTATTATATCACTAGATGTAGTCGTTTGTACTGAACATGAGTGGAATAATGAAAACCGTCTATGTATAGGAGGATATATACTATATAGGTACACATTAAATCACTACCTGTGTATTCTGTATAATAGTGTTAGAGTTTAAATTCAACCCCAAACAGTATCATTCAGCATTCTTATAATATGTATGGAAATAACATATCCATCATATCATAATGTACACATTATACTATTGACCAAACCAGTATCATTAATATATAATAATAATGCAATAAAATAAAATACATCATCTACATATTATAGCAGTGCATCATGACAAACAAATCGTGGTAATGGATCGAGCAAGTCACACAAACGTGTACGAGCTATATAAAGTTTTCACCCCTCGTAGTATATGATATTATATAATATATAATATATACTAAAAATATACGTAGTCGTACACAAATGATTGTGTATAAGTGAGATTTACCATGATTTTCAAAAAATCCAAATAACGCGGATCATCGTATATTAGATATTATAATAATTGTATGAATACAGAAATTGCATAATATTAAATAGTATTATGTTTAATATGTTTAAGCAGTTGAGCTTCATTTAAATGTCTATTGACTATATGTATATTAACAACAATAATATAAGACTATCGATTAGTATAAACTATAAACAATATTTTCTGAACAAAAATATTTAGAAAGACAAAGGATATGAATATCAAATGTATATCATAAATTACAAACAACGTATTTATTAATTACTTTAAAATAACTAAACACCCATTGTTTTATAACACTACACTAAATTTCAAACAGTATAACATAGTAAGTGATTACTTTACACAGCCTAATTTAGAGTCAACGATATTTAGATTTACACAATTTAAGAAATATTTTTGTAAAACAATCGCTAGGGCGTTATTGCCAAATATACTTAATGGTAAACACAAATATTTTCATTCGTGTTCAAATACAATTATTATAGTGAAACACCCGAACTTATTATACATTTAACGTATAAACGGCGTGTTTACAGTTAATTTTAATTCATACTACACTACACATAATAACAATGCGGTGTGTTTTTTCCGATAACATTTATAAACACCATATTTTTTTTCATATTGAGTTTACTTAAGAATTGTAAGAATTTTGAAAAAATAATAATAGTTAACACTAATATTGAAGTATTTACCTGGTCGAACATAATTTGGCGATACGAGAGTCCGGAAGCACGTAAGCATTGATCGGTTCAGAGTATTCGTTACCACAACTCAACATCAGATCATCCCCGTTTTCACTTTTCGTCACCCTGAAACACGCAATAACATTTTATTTTAATAAATTATTATAATATTTGAAAGTAGAAACAATGTATACAGAACTGTATAATAGACATAGCAAAGTATGGCTAGTACATATATATGATAACTACTCAACTGCACATACGGTAACATAATATAATAAATTAAATAATATATTATCTGATACCGATGTAACCCACGGGTTCAAAATATGATAACTCGAGGTATCAGTGCCAAGCCCTAAATGTGGGAGTAGAAAAATTCAAATTTCAGTTACGCATACCGAGTAGCATACAATATTATGTCGACTGCCCACGACGATCGTAATTACTACTACCAATACCTTCAGGTAGGTTTCCGAGGCCTATTAAACCGTTTAGGATCATTATATTATTTAAGAAGCCATTCATCATCGCCGTACGAACGCCCGTCATAACACTAAATCCTTTCTTTTCTTCGTTATTATTATTATTATTATTATTATTTTGTGCATTTCTTATCCTCGTGCATTTACTCGATATAAATGGAAAATTATTCCTCTTTTACACAATGTATGTTATTAATATTAAAAATGTAATATGAGGAAAACACTATAAAAGTCTCGTTCGTGTATATTATAAAAGCAAGTAGGTATTTTCTTTCTCAGCAAAGAAAATTGAGGAATCATAGATATGTTTTGGGTATAGTGCAGTGGAAAAATATTTAGTAAAATTTGGTTAGGAATTTAATTTAATGTCTTTTAATTATTTTTGATTTGCGTTACCATCATGGTAATACACAAAGCGATTCAAAAATCTGTTAGAAAAAAAATGTTGTACCAAAACTCAAAAACATTTTATTTATTTTAAAATAGTATTTTACACTCACAATGTTTTATTTTCTTCGTTATTATTATTATCTATTATTATTTTTGTGAATTTCTAGTTCATGGGAATTTATAACTCCATATAAATGGTAAATTATACATAGTTTACATAATGTAGGTATGTAATTATATTATTAATATAATACTACACGCGAGGAGTGGCACTAATGCCCATAATAACATCAACTGCTGCAGAAGGTGTTGTTATAGAGGAAAACACTATACAAATATTATTTTACATTCGCTCGTCGATGATAGGTACTTTAGTTAAATGTGGAAAACATAGAACAAAAAAAGCCTAAGATGATGTATTTGTATTGTTATTTTTAATACTCCGCAATGCATTTCAAAAGTAATAATGCAATAAAGAATACACGTAGGTTTACAGGTAGGAATGATTTGAGAGTTTGTGGTTTATATTTAATTCGTCGGTAAATCGAGATGCAAGAGATATACGCGAGCAACGATGATCTCAGATATGATCTATGAATTTGACCTCAACAACAATATAATATTATAATATAACTTGTGAAACCCACGTATCTAAATACTAACAAGTTTGTCTACTTTATAAAAGTATCAAAACTACACGCACGATATAATGTAGTTCGCATAAAAACATTTTTACATCTCCGTCCTCCACTATAGATGCAGGTATATACAAACACATCTGCTGTTTTCTTATTTTTTGAAAAAAGTCTTTGTTGTGTAACTGTTATTAAAGTAAACAACTCTTTATTGAATTTGTACCTATGTTTAATTTCACAAATGTATTTTATCAAAAATGTTATTTTAAACGAAACAATGAAAAACAATGTTATGAAAATCATAAATAGAAGTACAAAAATTGTAAAAGAAAAATGTAGTTTGATTTTTAAAATAAATAATAAAATAAATTGTATTGTGTAGGTATTCAGTAATTGTAAATGTTGTTTTAAGTTTATTATTGTTTATAGTTTACCATACAAGTATATTTTGTTTTATACAACATCAAAGAAAATTGTATTGTTAATTTTAAGTTTTATGGAATATTAAAATAATTTTAAGAAGTTGATTACACGGAGTATATACATCTACATAATTATATTATTATTACTATCAACATTTTATTTTTAAATTTAAATAGAACATTAAATTAATTAGTTATTACTGATAGGTATAGATATTATTTAGTGAAGTTCAAACACAAACTCTACCTACATATTATTATTAAATATTAACGTCGTATATGAGTAGACAAACACGTGCTTAAAACGAAATACTTATTTGAATTTAAAATAAGTAGGTAGCCTACGTGTATAATGTAAAAACTATATTTCACATTTTAATAACTATGTTTAAACCCACTCTGAGATAGATAAAATCAAATAAAAATGAAAGGGTTAAATCGAAAATTATCTCACATTGGTAATAGTTAAAAAACATTCTTGCATAATCCCGACTTCATCCATCTCACAGTTGTCAACGCCCATCATTATCATTACTTATGTCAATTCTCATATCTTTTATTTACAATTTGTAATTAACGGCCCAAAATCACCTACTGTTGATTTATAAACTGAAACACAGTTATATATATATATATATAATACTGTAGTTCAAAAATAAAATACATTCATATTATATATTTTTTATTAATATACTATCATTTTCTGTTAAATGGCTTGCAAAATATTTCCAAATAATATGCATATTACATAGGCAGTATGAATATGAGAAGGTGTCGAAAACATTTGTGATCAGTATCATGTAGTTTTTTGATGTATAAACAAATCTAAAGTCTAAATGTATATAATATATTATATTATGTGTTCATGTTAAACATATTGTTGTAGAAAATCGTCCATTTTGATAAATATTTTTCGATATTAATAGTAACTATCTCCTAGAAAATCTGTAAAGACAATTACTATAATATTACAATCGGTATAAACTGTTTAAAAGCGTTTGTTTTAAAAATTAAAATGAATATTATGTAAACATTAATAGATAGTCAATTGTTTAAATAAGTAAGGTTAATCATACAATGAAATATTAATCATCCTCGTCAATAACAAAAAAGTGTGACTTTATATAAATAATTTAGGTATAAGGTATAAACCGGCTGTAAAATGGAATTTCTTAATAAAATGCACCTAAATATAGTTAAACAGTCTACCACACGCTATTATCATTCAGATACTTACAAATGCTTTGATAATAGTTTTTTATTTCACATTTGTATATTTTGCTTTTGAACGTTGTAAACAAGAACAATTTTAAATCATGAAATTGAATGAACTCTTGTCTCGAGTTGTCTTGTTTGACAAACCTTTTCACATATAATAATATGCCATATTGTAATTGTATATTGTTTTTGACATAATCAAGTCTATCTATTGTATCTAATAACACTGTTCTATATTTCACATCATATTTCAATAGTTACAATGTCACATATTGTATCAAATTAATTTATATACGACGTTATTCGAGAAAATAGGACTACCTACAAATAGATACGCAGTTCCGCAGTAGATATCTAATCATGGTAAACTTTTTACAGGTGCCTATAATATGTGTTCGGCAGATCAATTATTATTATATAGTTTTATCGTAAAAGAAAAATACAGCTTTATATAAATAATTGAGATACATACAGGTTTATAACTATATAAATTACAAGGTATACCTTTATTTACTTAACCAGTTGTATAATGAAATTATTATAATTTCTTAGAAAAATTAAACTAATATGGTTCAGTTCGAACTGTTCAAACAGTCTACCACACAAGACACAACAGATATATTATTCAAATACTTACGAATGATTATATAATAAGTAATAACACTATTCGATATTTACTCCACATCATATTTCAATATTTAAGTACCTATATACTAATATTGTATCGAATAAATATACGATATTATTAAAGAAAATAGGACTAGGTACCAACAATGTAGATGTATATATAATGTAGGTCTAACATATTATTATAGGTATATTGCAGACTGCAATACTGCAGGTGTATTGCAGCAGATACCTAACCATGATATAAACTATTTGCAGCTATATTATATATTTATATGTGTTTGGCAGATGAATCGCTTATTTTATAATTTGATCGCGAGTATGAAAATAATGACAACACGTAGCGGTAACGGTTAATGATATTGTATATATAGATAAGTACACACAATTCGACCATGATAGTGGTCTTTAAATGTACCAACGATAATAAAAATAAGATAATAACATAGGCATACATAATATTTAAGTGTGATGTTTATGCCCGAATAGGCGTACGTTTTTCATAGTTTTTTTTTGTATCTCGATTATCAAACGAATGACCGTGTATGAAGAAAAAAATTCGATAAGGTATATAATCATTAAAGATTATTGCTATTCAAGAGCACAACCCGCTGGAAAGACTTATGAAAAGTGGTCGAAGAAAGTGTAAATCTGCTACATTTACCCAGCGGTGTACACCTTACTACATAGTAATTAATATTAATAAGTATTAAGTGAGTAATATTTTGATATGTTATAAATATATAAGGCACAATTTATCACGTACTTAATCATGCTGCCACCCTACCAAGGTTAGGTTAAGACAACATAAACTTTTGATTTTAAATATCAGTCCGAAGGGTCGACCCTAAAATTATATTTAAATTTCTCAAAGGTATAGACATTTTATTTTATTTTCCACTCTCTGTGAGAAATTTACTTTCATATAAACTATTTATAATATTGTGAGACTACCAATTACACAGCTAATATTGTGTTAATGCATGGTTTTTTTAACAATTGTATAAAAATATGTAGTTTAATTTTTACAAAAGCAATTTAACCGTAAAAGTAAATCAGTAATAATAGTAATAATAGTAATAACAATACAAATATTTTGGCGCCAGACACCCGAAACGTCTGGTGTCCAGTGAAAGCCAACGATTGTCTGTATCAATCAATAGAATCTTTTCATCACCACTTTTATTTGTGTATTATTAGGTTACCCAATTATTATTCACACATAAAAATAAACAAAATAGAAGACACTTTTTGGTACATAAAAAGTTCTGAGTTAGAGCTAGTCAGAACATCTGACTAAAATGTACACATTATTGTTATTTATTTATTTGTATTATTATTACGATGCTCAATATAAATATTATTTTTGCAAAACAGAAATGTTTTATGTAGATACTTAACATGCATTCTTTTAAAACAATTTCCTATCTAATATCGATTTTCTTAAAAAACTTAACATAAATATTTCCGTTTTCCGTAATTTTTTTTGGTTTTTTCCTGTGGCATTGAAAAAAACTGGGATTTTTTACTGTAGTTCCTAAATGTAAAACCGAAACACAAATAAAAACAAGTAATTGTAAAACCAATACATTTATTGCTCCACTTAGAATCTAAGTACCTATTCTATTGACTGTCCAAAAATATAATATTAAAAAGATATTATACAATAAATCTGTATAGTTATTTCAAGATTATAATATAAGTTTATTACAATATAAACTTAACTTAAATCGAACATTTCAAAAATTAAAAAAAATGTGTTTAGTATATATCTGTACACATAATGGTGAAATGTATTAGTCAGTAGTACATACATGCTAGTTATATATATTGAAAAATTACATTCAAGAAATATATTTAAATATTTTAAGTCTTATGTTCTAAAAAGTCAAACAAGAAAAAAAAGACATACCAAACTTTAAAATTATAAGTGTTATCTTAAGCAACACAATTTATTATATACGATATAAAAGCACACAATGCATATCTACACAGTATAATAGATAATAAGAATTTATGCAAATTAAATTATGTTATACTAAATATATATATTTTTAATTTTTAATAATCGTATCACACTGTTAGTTTTCAAGGAGTTCTGAGAAAATATATTGAAATAAAAATCTCTTGGTGACTGACGACACGACATTTTTTTATGTACAGTACTTCAAGGCAAGTTTTGATTTATTTCTTGTTGGATGCCATCAATTTGGTAAAATTTTATTCGGCGTAATAATATATAATTTAAACCAGTATGCATAATGTACTGTTCTGAACAGTTACACGTTTAAAAAATAAATAGTTCCGTATATTTCTACAAAACTATTTTAAACACTATATTTTTCATCATGAATTTTCACGAATTTAATTAACGGTAAAATTCATATTATTGTATTTCATTGATAACTATACTATTAATACTTAATAAGAAAAATAAAATGTACTTTAAGTTGAAAGAATCAAATCTTAGAATCATATCCAACACATTAGTTGCAACTACGGATATAAAATCTTAATTTTAATTGTGCTAGACTGCTCAAAAATGAAATCAAAATCCGTAAAATATTAAACTGAAAATAATATTATTTAAAATGTTTGTTATTTTAAATTTGATTGGTATTTTGAATATCTTTTAAACCACATTCATTCATTGTTGTAAATATGTACATATATTTTAATCAATACATAGTTCTATATATTGTATAATAAATTATTAAAGTATCTTTTATACGGCAAACGTCACTGCTGCACAGTAAATATTAAATTATTAACCTACTAACATATAATTTAGTAGCTTCAATAAAACATTACTAACGTTAACTTCAATTCCAAAACTCGTAACACAGAGTAGAAATCCATGTTAAAGATAGGGCCCTAAATAATTCAGAGATCAGATACATGGGAAACGAGATACTCAGGGGATATTTCCGTTAGATAAATATTAGACTAGGTTTGTTTTTAAATAATATATAAATTGCATTTCAAATATTTTTTAGCTAGGAGTATTGTATCAGTCCTAAAACATAAAAAAAAATAATACTTTTAATCACCAAATTTGTTGTGCGCTTAAACGAAACTTATTTGAATAAAACACATTTTGAGTAGGTCATAATTTACTCTTAGGTACTTTAAAAAAAAATAATATCAAAAACTCGATGTACGTACACGCTGCACTTACATTTGAAAAAATATTCCAGAACAACACTTACCAAATTTGATAAATGTGTAAGTACCTGATATTAATTAGGTAAGTTAACAACGTGGTAATTTTTGCATTACTGCAGCACAATGGTTGTTTTTACTTTGATAAAGTTTTTTTTTATGAAATATGAATTAAATCGATGATATTTAATAACATACTATAATAGTAGACACAAGACATATTATATACCAGCTGCACTTCTTCATAACTTATTATATACGCTTACCACATGATCACGTCAAAAGCGGTATACTGTCGGTACCGTCTGAAGTCAATTTTTTCCACCTCTGTGCGACCGAACAGTCGGTTACTCTACTAGGAAACTGGTTCAGATAGTTTAAGAACAGAGATGACCATGCTTGACGAGTTTTCAACGAAACAAGAATACACTCTAGACTTAAAAGAGTACCTATATGGCTATATAGGTACCTAATTCAATATAATATACAAAAACAACACTAAACCTACGTTTTATAGGCTAATTTTTTTTTCACAAAAATAATAACAATCATGCTAATCTATGTGGTTAGAACGTTAGAACACATGATATTTTGTGGTACATCGTTTATTAGATTAATTATTTAAACATAGAACCTGATGATAAAAAGGCGGAGTTAATTGGATTCATTGTATTGGAAATCATATTCGATACAATGTCACAAATCGATACGCATTTAGTAAACTAATTTTTATTTTTATTTATTCTTTAAAAAACAATATTATATGAAAAACAATTTAATATTTACTAGATAACTATATTCGTGTATATAATATAAGCGTGGCTTAACATGGCAGAAAACTTGGTATTCAATTTTTTGTTGATAGTTATATATATATATATATATATATCTACAACCTCCTCATACACTTTATTTTGATTAATGATATTTTATTTAATTACACAATAAAATGTTTATTACTTCCCCTATTTAAATAGTGTATAACTCTACCCTACCATACCACATTTTATGTTGTATTCACACAAAAAACTACTGTTTCATATGGGATTTATATTTGCATTATTTGGTAATTTAAAAACAAATAATGATACTATATACAACAGTATAACAATGTTCTTAAATTGGGATTTTGTATTTATCATAGACCAATAACATGGATACATCGACAAAAAAAGATAGGACTTTAATATAATTAGCATTTTATAAACTAACTGGAAAAACAATTATAGATTTGTATATTATTATTTACTTTAAAGCTAATTATTTTCTAAATCAAAAAAATGCTTATTACTGATGTATTGACATAGAAAGTTATTATTTTTTAGTCAATAAACTACTATTATGGACTAGGTTATAACTATTATAATGTGTTTAGGACATAAGTACTTAGTATATTGGATTAATAACAGTCTTTTAAAATATTTTATAATTTTTGTTTGAATTTATTTATCTGTAAATTGTAAAGCAAAGCATAGCTAGCTATAATATCAACCACAATACCACAAAATTATAGTTTCAACAAAAAAGAGCAAAAAACCTTCGCTATCGTTTTTTTTTTCATTTACACAACATTCATGAAAAATTTTCTTTCTCCATTATAAACAGTTTTAGTGATTGCCCATAAATATATAATCATATATTCGTGTGTGTGTGTACTAGATACCTATTAACATGAATACTAGGATAATATATTATAAGGATAGACAGCCAAATATTATAGGCATAGGTACTACAACCATATATATATATGTATATATATGTGTATGTGAACTATCTAATAGTTATTAACATTATTATTATTTTATAGTTGTATATCTGTGACTTCAAATTATGGTGTACGCAGCGTATCTACATTTTGTATTGCTTCATTTTTTATATTAATATATTTTGATGATGAAGTATTAATCATGAATCTTACATTTTAGTGTTTTATATTATTGATCATTACGTATATTTCATATTTGTCATTATTTATGTAAATATAAAAGGTCTAATGAGTAAAATATAAATTTAAACTTTGTTTTAAACCATTAGTTTCGACACTTAACATACAAAATACAAATAGTTGAATACACTATGAATATGATATAAGTGAAACATTGTGAAATATATGCAACAATAATACTTCTTGTAAACTAGTATAATTAAAATATGGACTTGATAAAATATTAATAAAGTAAACAGATAACAATAATGATATAATAATGTGGATTAAAATAATTAATTTAGTCTAGGGTACAATAAACATAATGATTATGTTCCGCTATAGTCCTGAATACAGACATATAGATACACTGGAAACTGGTAAGTATATATTATTAGTATAGAAAATAAAATTAAGTTGTAACTTTGTAAGTATACGTATTATTGCGGTTTAGTTATATTACATAACGAGATTGAATCGTATAATATAATACCCAATACAGTTATCCAATGATATAATATGACTTATGAACATTTTAAAAAGAACTGTTGAATAAAAAGTCACTAAAACAATAATGAAAACAATAATAATAATAAATATAATATATAATATGAGGCAATGGAAATACCTCTTGTGCTGCGTGTGCGTTAAAACTACCATCGTAGAGAATGCCACTTGCAATGGTAGGGAAACTAGATGGAAGTAATAGTGTATACATCAGCCGTGTGTTTAATATACATTTCATTCATGGCATTAAGTCCTGTGTATAGGTATAATAAAAGAAAAAGAAAAAATAACAAAACCTCGAAAAAATTTTGTATTCAGTTTTATATGTTTTACGTGATTGTCACACTAAGTCGTGTCGCAGCCAGCTAGCAAATAATGGATATAGTAACGAGCGAGTGTAACGGATTCTAAAGAATTTTCTCAATGACACATTATTCGTATAACCTAACGATTTATTTATTTCCGAGCAATGAAAATAGGCAAAAAATATATAGAATTGTAAATATATTTTATTTCAAAAAACTTCAATATGAGGGCGAATTTTATATTATTATTCTATAAACTAATTCAATAGAGTTTAACATGTTTGTATGTATAACTTGATTTGATAATAATGCACGTATCAAATACAAAAAATAAGATACTACTCACTTTATCTTACTGTAAAACGAATGCGTCTAAATGAAAAAAAAACCGTTTAAATTTCAGTTCCTTATTAGCTAACATTTTAAAATGATTTACAGGTAATTGCTTAAATAATAATAGCACACCATGTCTGTAGCAGAGTATTATGGTAAATTATAAAGAGTTTGAGTGGAGTTTATAAGCATATTTTGTTTTTTTTAAATCATTAATAATTATAATAGACAATTTTCAAGACTCTACATTTGATTTAAATATCCAGTGCAACAAGTAGTTGTTTTTAACTAATAAAAAAACCTAAAATTTAACTATAGCATGAACATAAATAAATAAAGATATTTTTGAAAAAAAAAAAATAAAATACAATGATCTTCCGTATAGGTAACAATATATATTAGGCGTAATTTAGTCAGAAAATAGTGTTTATGTAATAATATCGACGAAAACTTAAAGTTGTTGTTCTTCTCTGGTAAACATAATAATTATATACAATACTGCGAAAGTTGAATGTCGAAGAAAGGTATAAATATGTTGTTTTCTATAACGTTTTGGACCATGTCCCACATGCTTAGAACACGAAAAACATCGGTCGAATCCAAAATAGACACACGTTATAATATCGTCCTTTAGACGAGTCTATGATGCCGGACGCCATGTCGTCTCGGTTCAAGTAAGCCACTCTACTCATCTTTCCGAAGCGTGAAAAGAATAATGGACAAATGAAAAAAAGAAAACAATAACGTAATGCTTTGTTGGTCTCCCGTAGTCCCATAGCTGTAAACGATGCGGTTAATATTTTTTTTTTAGTTTTGTGGTTTTTTCAACATTTTTAAAATAAAGTTTTAACAATGCTATGGGAGTGTATCGATTGTTACATGATATTTTAATATTGGTGGCATAAATCACACTTCTTGGAATTCATTGAATTCATGAAGTAAGACGAATGTACCATACCCCCGGTCCGCGGGATCAACACTAAATGGTCTTCAGGCTGAACCCCGTGGAAGGTCGTTTACGGTCTGCTAGGTAGTAGCAGAAGTAAATATAATAAAATATACGCTAACGAAAATTATTTATAATATTGAAAGATAAAAAACTTGAGCATTGCGTGACAGCAAAAACACTAATAAAAATTAATTGTATTATTTATAAAAATATTAGTAGACATTTATTAGAAGCCTGAATTATAATTATTATAAAAATCAATGATAAACGCCTAAAGAATTTAAATACTTAAGTTGGAAAATGTGTATAGTTATTTTAACAATTTAGAAAACTTACATTGACAACTGAAAAAGTGTTTCTACTATTTTATAATTAGTCTAAACAAAAATCATGTTATGAGTATTATGAATGTACCTACGAATATGTTACACGTATCTTTCTTACGAAATACTAAATTTTAGTTTAAAAAAACAATTACCAATACTAATGAAAATATTGAAAAATAAAATTCAATTAATTAATTGTATTCTATAAAAATGACATAGATAATGTACAGAAATAATTGATCTGACAATTAATTAGTATACAACACAAATATAATATTTAAAAAAAGAGTAAATAAATAAAGCCTGGTTAATTTAAAAAAAAAAATTAGTCTTCCAAGTATAAAAACTCATTAAAAATTAAACTAATATATCTACTGAAAAATGAAAACCAATGCATGAATACATAAAATATACGCCTTGCTATTCACTACAACTCATTTGGATTTATTTTATCAAAGTATAGATATTGAATAAAAAAAGATAAAAATTTCAATAGTTTTAACCTAGAATAAAATATATAGATATTTGTCGACGTACCTAATAAAACTCTCAAACTAAATGAAATAGAAAGCTGAAATACTGATATTTAGTAACTTCGTGTTAAGTTTGCGCGGTATATAAAAAAATAACATACTTAAAAAAATAATATACGTATGTATCACCAAATTAAACTATAGGTACGACTGCAGACTTTGCTGCACCCATATGTAGGACGGACAACAATGGCATCCGCGTGGGCTCCTCGACACACAAACAAAACTCGAGATTAGTAAACACACTGCCAATAAAGTATAATATGTTAATATAATGATACTATATTATGAACCCGGTAATGACAATAATATTTATTAACTTTATGGACAACCGTAATGGCTTAGAGGCCTGTATAATAATAATACGACCAATGTTTTCTATTACAGATCTATTTTTGTATTTTTATAAACACACTACACACCGCAAGTAACGTATTAACTATAACTACAACTGTTAAGTATATATGACTAATCAGGCGTTTTTAAGTTAAGTGTAGTTTTTCTTAGGATACTTTTTTAATCATAAATTTAATTATATATAGTGTCTACGATCGTACCTACATATTATATTATTAAAATCTATTAAAATATTAATCGAAAATAGGCACCTACGATAGGATGACAGAGTCTAGTAGTATTTGAATAAAAAATTCAGGTTTTCATTAAAAAAAAACGAATGATATTTTTTTACATGGAAAAAAAATTGTTTAATTAAGAAAAAACTAACCAGTTTGTACATAAATCAGATATGATTTGTTGTTTAAGCAAATTGCGATTAGTCTATGGGTTAACTAACCATTCTCTGTAGGTTCACGAAAATATACAAATAAATAAATATCTTGTCCAACAAATAGGTGTTAAATCTCTGAACACCTGTAGGGTATAAGAACGGTCTGTTTTCGGCCTATATAATATGATCAGCACAAGACACTCGTCTGGTCTCTTTCTCTTTTTTAATAATGTGGTGGTGCGTACCTAACCTATGTCCGCCCAATATTTGACGTCGTTTGTTAACGACTAATGGATTTTTTATCGAGTTGCTTGACGGATTGGGTGACGGTCGACAAATCATTTGTGCTGCTGAACTACAGCGTATGCCTATCATAAGTTTTCTAGGTACAGTAACTACCATTAACGACAATACGTTTTCTGCCGCGTGTATGTTGTTATTAAATCATCGTAACATAGTTTACACAGCATTTAAGACTTTAAATCGTTAAATATTTCCCAATACAAATAGTCAATATTTCTTGATCGAATTTATAAGATACAAATACCACATATTATATAATTGAGCGTCAATAACTAGAATTTTTTTCTTGCCCCTTAAAGTGTTTTTAAAATGTTTTTGAGGTATACAACTCAAAAAATATATAAGTCAAATTCATTTTTATTTCAACTGAGATCTGAATTATCTAGACTCGATTCTATTATAGCATCATAGTGATTGCGATATCACTTAAAATCGGTACATTCCGCGAGTGCTGTGAAATTTCGATCTAAAAGTCAACTTCGTAATATTTTATTATGTTTTCAACTAAAATGGAAAAGGGGGCAAATATTTACCAAAGTTACACTCAAAAATAGTAAACTTTATTTCAAAGTTCAGATGATGGTCAACAAATGATGCTCAACTGAGATACAGCGTAGCCTACATAATATTGCATCTGTAACTACCATTAAGAGGACGTGATACCCACATGTGTTGTCTCCGTCTAACAAGTGCGTAACATAGCAAATTATACTCTCAGTAGAACATGTGTAGCTCCGTTAATTTAAAAATTAAAGTGAATTGACCTCTTATAAAATCTAAAGGTAAGATTATTATCTAAGCAACCTCATAGGCTTTTTATTATATTTTTATTTTAACGCGAGTTATAAGTATTTTAAGGAGTATAAAAAATTTACAATTTTAAAATACTCATGACTCGCGTTAAAAATTAAAATATAATAAAAAACCTACGAGGTTGCCTAGATAATATTCTTACCTTTAGATTTTATAAGAGGTCAATTCGCACTAATTTTTAAACTAACGGAGCTACACGTGTTCTGCTGAGCATAAAATTTGCTATGTTACGCACTTGTAAGACAGAGATAACACATGCAGATATCACGTCCTCTTAACATCAATACGTCTGCTGTCGCATGTATATTATTCAATCATCAGAACATGGGAAATCTTACGTAGCATACAAAACTTGAAATCGTTAAATATATTTTCCGATACAAATAGTAAATTCTCAATCAAATAAGCATTATTTGATTGTAATATCACATAAAATCAGTGCCTACATTATGTTACTGCTAACTTGTCATAACTGTCTATACTTACTTCATATGTTTTCAATTAAAATTGAAGTTAAGCTCAAAAGTGAAAGAAGTTATTTCAAAGTTATACCACACATTATCATAAATATAGAAAATTTATTCTAAATATTAAGTCCATATTTTAAAATAACTACATATTTTTTTTGGTTGGATATTATAAATCATAAAATGTAACAGTTTTTTATTAATGGAAAAAGTTATCAGAAACAACTGTACAACATTTTAAGATGTATGAATTCTCTTACGTATACCAATTGTGTTCAATTTTAAATATTATAATGAAAAGAGTAGTTTTTGCTCAAAATCTAAAATTTGTATCCACGGTATCACAGTGAACTTATAAGCGTATTACATAATCAAGTAAGTATTGTATGAACAAAACAAAACATTTCCCTCATCATATTTAAAAAAAAAACAAAAAAACCCACCTGGCGTCTTGACTCAAATCTTTTACATATAATGTCCACACAAAAATCGTATAAACAAAAATAATATGAAAATAAAAACTTCCTGTATAGTTACGCTTGTTTTTATTTTAACCTCCAATTATTGTTATTCACTAACAGTGCATCGAGGACAAGTGGTAGTGATACCGTAAAATAATGCTTGCAGCTGTATTTTTGGCAGCTCTTAAATTAAGTAAAAAAAAAACTTAGTACCTACCCAGTGAAAAAATGTTAGATTTAGATAGAAGATACACTTTATAATACCGCTATCGTTCTTGGTAATTCTGCAAATCAAATAGTTATAAGACGTCTTATTTATAAACAATATTTTCAAAACTTCTAAGTTTTTTATAGACTTACTTGTACCTACACACTACTGCAGTAATCTACTATAACAAATTTATCAGAAGGTTTGAATTCGGTCAAGTGTGTTTTTATTATCAGTTAATAATCCAAGGATAACAACATAATATCTAAAATATATTATATATTATTAAATAGTATTTGAAGTATAGTTTAAAGACAATATGGAAAACATACGTGAGTGTAATCGCTTCCTTATTATTATAATATATTCATATCATATTATATGGGATACAACAATTAATGCAATTATAAATTACTATCAATGTGATCAATCCAGAAAAAAATGTTAGTTTAAAATGGTTTATTAGGTATATATAGATGAGAATTAATACTATACAATAGCTTTATGGTCTTACATAAATTTTAGATTATAATATAGTTTGTAATAATTTATATCACAGATAAAAACAACGCAGTCAGTAAAAATTATAAGATTTTTAAATATTTTCAAATTTGCAGATTTAACTGAAAAAATATTTTTTGAATTAAATTAAAACTCTTAAATTTATTCTAATGAATCTTTCAGTGACAGGTAGAATGCAGAAATTCAAGAAAAAAATATGTTGACAGTAAATGTAAATCAATATTCTATATTGATAGTCTTCAGTCATGAATTATTGGAAATTCTAATTTAGGTATACAGGTATGTAAAGTACTATAAATATACATGGTTGGGTTAGATATATTATGTCAATACCCAAGTACATACACCGAATATACAGAAGAAAAAAAAACAATAAATATTTATAAGATCAATAAAAAATTAATACAATAAGAATTGTATAATAAACGAATTAAATTAATAATGCATTTGAAATTCTTGAGCTAATATCATGAGTTATCGAATAAATAAACTCTCATTTCACTACCAATAATAATTATTGACCCAAGTATGAATTACCATAATAAATTAAACACCGTTAACAAGGTCATAGGTATAATATATAATGTGATGTAAATAATGAATAATCAGATGAAGAGAGAGAGAAATATACATAGGTATATGTCCAGCTCACGACGCATTTCCCAAGAGCAATACTGATTTAGAAGTTCGCTCAATAATGCTTGACTAATCCCTAAAAACAGTGTTAAATACTATAGGTACTTACGCAATCGTCACAGATAGTTTCAAATCGAAAGCAATTGAATTTATTTTTCCATAATACAAGCATTTCTACAGACAATGATTAAGATAATAAGTAAGTTAGGTTACGGAACTGTGGGAATTTCTGTTTAATTTATATAATTTTTTTTTTGTTTAATTTCGTTACGGTAAATTCATTTAGGTACATATGCTGCTCGTTGAAAACAATGGGTACTCTTAGACCAAGGATTTAGATGCTAGTGGGTTAAAGAAACAAAGTTTATAGTCAGTTGAAGATACACCGTGAAATTCGAGAAGAATATACTTAGTTCAAATTTTTGAAAATATTTTATTATACTTTCTCAGTTTGGGGCACCAAATCAATACAAGTATACAAGTATTCAAAAATGCATAACATAATATTAATAAACTAATACCATTCAGTCAAGTAAAACTATGTTAATAATGAAATAACTATAATACATTATTATAAAAATTATATTAGTACGAATAGCACTTATTACATATACTATACATTTTATACCTCGTCATATTACTTAATATTTTGTACGTAGAAAACCAATTTGTATTAAACTATTTTTCTTAGACATTTATATAGTTATATCAAATAATTATTATAACACACTAAACTATTTGTGTATATTATTAACACATAATATCACATAGGTACCTAGTTGTCATATTAATAACCAGATTCTACAATAAGTTCATTATATAATTGTTTACGTCAGTTATTTTGTTCTTGGATATGGGTTGTGTATACACGACAAATGGAAAAAAATTAATTTTAATATAAACATAGGCTTTTTTCCTATATAAATAACTTCGTGGAAATGTGGAATAGTATGGTTCTTTTTAAATGGCCTATACATAAATAATATTGAAATCGTTCTAATCATATTTGTAAAGTACATCTGACACAACCGGTAAATAAAAGTATTATATATGATAAACTGACAACAAATCATAGATACATTGTTATTATTTTAACGATGTGTGCATATTATTATTAATTACTTCATGATATAAAACAAACAATTACACATCAAAATCGTGATTATTATTTTTCCTGTTAACTCGTGCCAATTTACACAACTCTATATGTGCCAAACTATGATAAATACGGAATTAAGGTTGATCAGCAAAACACGATATTAATGACTCGATAAGCATTAAATGTCGTAAGCATCGATATAATTTTATGCATTTCATGACTATAATAAACCATACATTACAAAAAAAAATCAAAAAGTGTCATTTATAACCTTGTTTACACCCATGTGAAAAAAAAACGAATGATTTCAAAATAACCATAGTAAATAAGAATAATATAAAAAAATAAATCCAGTTGCGATTACGTCTTATTTTCTTCTTCGATAAATGAGACATGGATAAACAAATAATTATTATTTATAAGGTACTTATATGAATTATTTCATCAAATAACTCGTTATTTTTAAAGAATAATTTGCACAACTCACAGTTATAGTATTTTTAACGTGTACCTGATCAAATGTATTTTTATGTGTGTATTATGTTGAAATAATTCCATATTAATTTGACATTCAAATTACTATTATATTATGTATTTTTTAATTCAGTTAGAGCTTAAGATAAATTATATTATAAAAATTAAATTGTATAATTATTTATCAAAATATTATATTTTAATAAACGACTTGTTTTGACCAAAATATAATATGCTTGCGACTAATTATTTAATACAAAAATTAGGGGTATGTAATAAGTACTTAGAAATTTAGATAAAAGAAGTTAAATAGCTTCAATCGATGTTCTTAAATGTTTTTGATTTATTTTGTAAAACAGTACAAATGTACTTTTCACCTGGATTTCTGAGTCCCTGCAAATTTTAACTACATTTAAATATTATATCCCTATAGCATAGATCGTGTTAAACTCATTTGATAATCCAAAAGACAAAAATCACCTTTTTCTGCAGTAACATAATTACTTCATTACGCAACAACTCGTGACTTCAGTGGAGATCAGAAGGAATTTTTCGTATATTTTTCATCGAGTAGGGTAAATATTTTTTGGAATTAATTGCAAAACTAATTCCATATATTATACATATTAGATTCGATAGTTGTTCGCATAATAATTTGATGATATAATATCGATATGAACATTACGTTTTACAGTTTTACTGCATTAATTACGATTCGTCAATTTAATGATTTTTCATGTTCAATACGTGTATTTGATCGTATTTAATATGCGAAATATTTTGGTTTGTATAACAATTTTTTTTACATAACTTAACCGTGAAACAATTCCTTTTAAACAATGTATGAAATCTTAATTTATATAAATTCAAAACAAATGCATTCATTGAAATTCTTATTTAGTTTCGGACTGCATATATTTGAGTTCCTATTTTAATTTAATAAGCACGTTGCACGTAAATAATACAACACGTGTATTAACTGATTATGAATCATTATTGAATTAAATAAAACAATAAATTATCATTTACAATATAAGACAAACATTCAATACTATTGGTTTGGTGTATAAACTATGAACTATTAAGTCCACAAATTAAATTAAGTACTATTATAAATAGGTACCCTCCGTATAAAATTTAAATCTTTTCGATCCAATAATAACACTATTTAAGCTTTCCAACAAATAATAATGTTTAGAATAATGTCCATCCACATTAAATTTTTAAATTTTTTTATGATTGCCCATTGCCCATTCTATACTAAGCAATAAACAATACTTGGTTAATCCACAACAAATATTTACACTATTAACACACATTCTCAGGTTTATTTTACGTTTAATAGGTATTTATATATGCCCAAATATGTTACTATTTACTAGACTATATATATTGCACTGGACGTATCATCAAATTGGACCATTATTATTATGTAATAAACAAATAGTTATTTACATAATGCCTCTATACGCCCTATGGTTAGGCCAACTGCAGCACAAATAAATAGTCCCGAGATAAATAAGATAAACAAATACAACAGCTAATAAATGGCATAATATATTTCAGTATTAAAAACTGAAGTCTTCAAGAGGTCAAAACTCAATTCCAGAACTTATAGCGAATCGCCATTGTCTTATCATACCTCTACCGAATGGGGAAAAAATAAAATTGAAAAAAAAACTCTGTAAGAAAACATATTATTGGAACTTCAGACAAACATGGGATATGGACAAGGGAGATTTTATTTAGATTAGAGTCGTGAAAGCGCCGACTTGTGCATAATAGATATAGGTACCGAGCGGGCCAAACAGACAGCCAATAACATGTTCATCTGCGATAATGTCACGAGCCGCGGACACCCACGCATTTCTACATCGACCACAAGTCGCGTGTCTTGTGTATAATGAACCGGTTCTCGACCCAGCCATCTATATAATATACGTAGCTCCTGCACTGCAGATGACCACCAAAGGGAATAAAATTCGGATCACTGCATAATAACTGGTATATATATATATATATCTTTGCCATACATATGTCATCCAGTGGTTATATATTATACAGCTATTAATGATAAATATATTAGACATATTGTTTTATAGCTGACGTATATATATGTAAGTACCTAAACAAACAATTTAATTTTTACATTATATCATGTCATCTACAGACATCAATAGGTACAACTGCATGTCGTGTTTCGATACAGTTGAAATAGTACATCATGCTAAATATAGCAATAATATATAAATATAGAATATTATAGAATCACTCAATGTATTATTATAATATACGAGCAGACTTTAGATTTTGTTTTTATCCATTATGCGATAAATGTAAATAGTAATCATGTAGTATTCTAAAATATAATTAAAAAAAATTAAACGGGATACAGGGACTCAATCTTAGGCACTTGTACTCGTATATCTAGTTTCGTTCATCTTGGCACAGGAGTCTGGACATACAGTATTACCTACATACCTAGGTTATCAGTTTTTAGTTGAAATCTATGAAAAATATAAATAAATAATCAAGTATAAAACGATTTTGAGGATTGTTCACTTGAAACAGTCAACATTATAAAAAAATATAGGCGCAGCCATCCATATATAAACGTGGCTCACGTACTGCAGATGGCCACCAAAGGGAATCAAATTCGGAATTCGAACCACCACATAATAAGTGATACAACTTTTCTATACATTTGTCATCCGATGTTTATATATACAGTGCTATTAATGATAAATATATTATACTATTATATAATAGCTGACGTATAGGTAGATAAATATATTGTTTAATTTTACATTATATTATGTCATCTACAGACATCAATGCAACACGTATGTTTCGAGTGATCAGTAGAAATAGCATAATATGCTAAATGTACGCATATAGGAATAATATAAAAATATAGAATATTATAGAATCACTCAATATATTATTATAAATTATAATGTAGGTTGGTAAACGAGCAAACTACTCAGACGTAATATTTTTCATTTCCTTTTTATCCATTATGCATTCGAAGTAAATATTAATAATATAAGCAGTTATACTATTATAGTAATGATGTGGTATTCTAAATTATAAAAAAAATTAAAAAAGACAGAAACACTGGATTTTGGATACTTCAACACTTATATATCGTTTATTCGTTTGGTCCATCTCGGTGCTTAAGTACAAAGACACGCTGCTGTTTTACTTATAGATAGGTAAATCGTTTTTAGTTGAAAGCTATGATAGATAAATAACCGTGCTATTAGTGTGTAAAACAATTTTGAGTCAATATTTGCTTTCAACGGTCAATATTAGAGAAAAAAGTAATGTAAGTGAAATACTACTATAAAAAGATAATGTTGTATACATTTTAGTATTTTACAGATCGACAAAAAAATTAAAATAAACTATGATACACACCATGATTATGAACAACCATTAGTGCTCTCGTTTTGCTTAAAAATTAAAATCTCATGATTTGATTTTTTTTTAATTAAAAAAAAATACGAAGGACGCCTAGTTGACCAAAAACTCAAAAGCTATATGGACGATCACAAATTGCACAATAACAAAACCAAAAGTAAACTGATAAAAACTTATTGTTGAAAAACCTGTTTGATTTTTCACTCAGGAAGATCTATAAATCACATTGCATAATATGGAAGTCAATTTTACATTGAGGTTATTTTAGAACATTAAACAATATTACTTCATGTTTATAATATAATATTAATATTACACAAAATATAAATGTTAAATCGATACTGATTGAATTACCTACCGGTTACCAATACGCACACAATAAATGTTACCGTGTAACATTATTTAACTACATTAATATTTACTATAATAAGTACAAACTTATAACTGAAGAATTCTATAAGTTGTATACATTCTGAAGTAATACCATTTACAACAATATTTAAATGAAAATTTGTTTATGCATATTAGTATTTTTATTTACATTAATTATCATCTGCAGTATTGTTATAAAAATAACATTTAATACATCAACAGCTCAATAATTATAGTTAATAAACTATGATATCTAATTAATAAGAAATAACTTAGGTTCACTTTTAGTAATTACCCATACTACAACCTAATACAATTATGTGTACATGTTTAGTTTGCTCACAATGTATTTACTCAACACATACTAATTTATTATACAATTACAATTAATTTTCCAATAAAACATAAATATTTTTATCTTAATAAATAAAATATGCATTATGTATAAAATATAGTTGGTGAAAATGAAATAATAATCGTAACTTATTTTTGTATTTTATAATTTAATATTTAAATGTTATGAATTGATGAGATTAAAATTTGATTTATTTAAAGCTCACACATTGACTGCATTTAAGGTCATTGAAGTTAAATGTATTTACATACATAACTATACGGGTGACAGGGTGACCTTAAAATATTACATACATAACCAAAATCATAATATACATATTTTGTACTAAATACTTACAACTAATTCATAATATTTATCTGATTCTTTTGCAGAATTATTATAATTATTTAAATCATAATTAATATTTTTGATAGTTTAATTTCATACAATATTATACTAACTACTACGTTTTAGCATACGAAAAATCCAAATGTCACTTTGAAAGTCAGATATGAAAATATTTCCTTCGCAGTATCAACAACATAATATTATATCAGTGGTTGCAATATCCATTACTTACTGTTAAAATGTGAAATATCAATAAACCTAATACATTAGGTAGATACTAGATGTCTATAATAATTCATCATTTCAATTCTGAACACATTTGTTCAGTGAAGTAATATTCTCATAAAAATATTATAATAAATACCATACACGGATTAGAAGCCGTGTAACTATTAGAAATACAAATTAACTATGAAGTATCGTATAGTATAAGTTCAAATATAAAATCAAAAAAAACCCAATTTATAAAAAATTTAAAATAAACTGTATCGGGCTAACAAAAAATATATGGTAAGGTTAGGCTCATCAATGTTTTTTTTATGTAGAAATTACTAACGTATCAATCCTTAAACGAGTTCAATGCACTCGGGAATTTGGGAAATGTCAGATTTTTAATTTGCGGTTGAACATCATGATCATCCCTCGTGCGTTGCGGTTTGATGTTTATTATATACCTAACAACTGTAACACAATTATAACGGTGACAAAGAACAACAACTTAAAAGTCCGCGTATATCTACTTGACAAGGCTAGAGAAACCGTCGCCACGGATTAGACAGTTTGATTATAGTCATCACTATTTCTAATCATGCCTAATCTCAAGAATTATCTCTGAATGTCACGAAGTAAAAATTTTAACAAAATAAATACGAAAAGTAGTTTCAAGTCACGACAATAAAAAAACAACTGATACATGTCACAATTTTATTATAGAATACGAAATGTTTGGGAACTCCGTTTTTTGGTGGTCCGTTATTATTTATGACGATAAAAATGATGGTAACATTGTCCTTGGCAGTGATCCTATGAGCTAAGCGAGATGCCACAGTTCATTTTTATATATTATACTTATATTTAAACTTCATAAAAAAGAAAATACAAACGCTTATAAAGTATTTTAAGTTAAAAAATATGAAAAAAAAGAATATCCTAGTTCTAATACCTTAAATATAAATATTAATCTACAATAATATGTATGCATAAAAAATACAATATATTATTGATTTTAATTTTAATTTTTACTTTTCGAATATTTAACTACAACTTTGACAGTTAATATTATTTCCCAACCATATATTGTAGCGAAGACATAAAAACAAGACAGTGAAGTTTAATTACATAGATTTGAGATTAAACCACAAATGACTGAGGATTGCAAAAATTACTTGAACTAAAAATATTTTAGTTAAATTTTAGTAGTATTGGCAGGAATAACTAATCTATAAGGCCATATATTGATGTCAATATGATCAAACAATATAATTATTAATATATATCTATAAATATATACAAACTATAATTATCTTTTGTACATAGTTGGGTATAAATAGTTTAAGTATAATTATAAACGCATAAGTTTACTATTTACTAGCTCAAAATTAATACTCAAATTTACTTAATTAGACTAAACAGTACAACGATAAGTCTTATTTACAGTTATACATTATAAATTGAGCTTGAAATTCCCACGAAAAAATATGTAGGTTAACTTGATTTACATTATACTTATTATAATTTCTTAAGTAGGCTAGTGTAACGGAAAAAAAATTCTACATTTGACTCACATCAAACGAGATTTTTAAATCACATCCATAATCCATCATATTATAATATCTATTCAATACGCTATTAATAGAAAGTGTTATGACATTACAATGATTTCTATTTTCTAAATACATTCAGTGTTAATATTGGCACTTAAAGTTTTAGTCTCAAACGATTGGGTACTATAGGCTTTAAAGGTTTTACAATTGAAATTGAACAATAATTTATGAGGTTTAGATGATAAAAACCCAAACCTAACTGAAAAACCATAAAAACACTAATAATACCTTGTATGCTTGTAGTCACGATATTTACATTAACATTTATAGATAAATCAATCAATCAAGAATCAAGTAAATGTAGAACTCTGTTTTTAACAAATCGCCGTACAGCAATTTATTTCTAAATTATACAATGCAACCCAAAAATTCGTTTTGACATTTAAGTAAACTTCAAGTTGATACTTTATTTGAGTTTATTTGGCTAGGTAATGTATTGGAAAATATATAGGTACCCGGGTTCATTCAAATGGATGTTACGAACTTGTATTTATAATATTATATGGTATGTATAATTTAAAAATATTGAAACGACCGCAATACAACTATTTTCTATATCAAACAAACTTGATTAATCAAATTATTAGAATTTGGGTTATAACAAAATCTAAAATTAAAAATGTAATTTTATTACACAACTTAAATTAAACTGTGGACGAATGAAGTACGTACTAACTTATTATATACATAAAACCAATGTAAAAATCTTTTGAAAATGTTTTTAACTGCATCGTATATTCCGAAATATTTTTAAACTATTTTAGTATTGAACTAATAACTAACATTATTATATTGTAAATTCGGTCCACGTAATGTGGGTATGATCCAGAAATTCGTTACTTGTAATCGGTGACTATTTCCCCTTAAAATTGGAATCGGTGATAAAAAAAAGAAATTCCTTTTACTAACCGATCACTTTGGTTACAAACCGGTCACGATTTTTTGTGACCATCTCCAATGGACGATTATAATTCATAATCCCCTCCATAATTATTACTTCTCCTAATTTTGGCACATGTTATCAATGTTGTTATTTTAACAAACTATGATAACAATATATTTGATATAAATATTATTATTTTGTTATAGGAGGGAGTTGGCTATTATTATCAATCAATTATCAACGAATATCAACCCTACCACCGGTTAATTTTTGTTTGTGATTGTTCACTATTAATTTGTCACCGCTCTAATCTAACGAATTTCTGGGATTTAATATTGCTCACAATAAAATGTCCATTATTTACAGTTATAGTAAATCAAACACTTGTAGAATATTATGTTTAAATTTCTCACAGCTAAAGACAAATGTTTCATATTAAGGACGTTATACCTTAAGTGATGTCTCTGCCTTACATACAACTATATATACATGTGTCAAGTACCATATATAACATAGGTAGGTAACAAATTTGAGTTCAGTAGAAGCAAATTAGGGTTGTTAGCTTTAATATTTGAGTGAATAAATACCTATTAATTATTATACTTCCGGGTAAGCATATTATCAGTGTTGGTACACCACCGTTTTAAAGCGATATTTTTAATTTTTCAGCTAGATATGATCATTTCTTAATTGCAATATTATATAAGCTGCTCATAACTTGACTAAAATATTAATTTTTTTTAAAAACATAGGTACAAACACTGATGATGCACTTTTCTTTCATTATGATTGTAGGTTATTTCAGTGCTCTTTAGCATCAAAGATATAATAACACGATAAATCGGCACTACTGAACGAATAGCTAAAAGACAAAGACAACACACATGCAAGTGACATCAAGCACATAAATCCGAAGAAAAGCGAATAAGATTTCACAAAAAAAAATTGGTACAATATAGGTAGTCAATGTGTGCGGGCTGCAGACACATGAACAATAAATATGCACAAGGACCGGAAGGGAAAGATTAAATAAAACAAAACAAGTCTTTTGAGACTTACAACAATAGACTACCGAAATGGCTCACTGGCCGCGGCAATGTGCAGCAAACTATCCTCGGGATCTGTTTAGTGTCGAACCATGTCTGATGTAAAGAAAATAGTATAATAATTTAAATAAACGCATATACAGTTCATAATATAATCACGTATGCGGCGTATAATATTATTATGTTTTCGTAGTTCGAGCTAAGTCATTACCACACGTGTAAACCGCGTAGACCACCAGCAGTGTTACAACCACTAAGACCCCTGTACATTCTGACTAATCACTTTAATCTAAGTATAATCGAATGGCGACAAAAACAATAGCATAATATTATTGTATCGATATTATGGTAAAATAATATTATGAAATTATGATATTATTATGATGTAAACATATTGCACGATAAGTGTTGAATTTATATATGTGACATTCATTTGCAAACGATAATTTCCTGTATGAAGTATAGCAATTTTAAATTATAGTTAATGCGATTCCATTTGATAGAGAAGAAGAGCATGTGAGAGCAATGGAGAGCCAAATTATTTAGAATACAACAGAAGCTGCTAATAAATAAATAAAATGTAGAATTAGTCCAAAATACTATTTTACGTATATTTGCATATTACGTACATGGTAAATTATTAAAATAACTAGTGTATTTTGTACTTAGTAATATGTTTAGGTTGGCGGGGGTGTATAACCTGGAAATGAATTATTTTTTTTTAATGAACCCTTGATGTCAAAATGACGAGAGGTTAATGAACTTTAATGTTTGTGTTATTACTATAATTATATTATGCTAATTTAAAAATAAATTTACAATATTATGAATAATGCCACTATAACATGATAAATTTAAATTTTCCCATAGGCGCCTACGAATTGTATTCATGAAAGTTCAAAATATTACCATTTTAACTGTGCTAATGAAAGTATTAAACCATAAAAATAATAACCCTGTAAGTCATACTGTATAATAAGTATCAAGTATTTGAGTGTACCTCGTCATTGGGTAGGTCACTGTAATGGATGTATTACAATATTTGAATTCAATGATAAACCATTACAATATACGCAAAAACCATTTCTATGCGGAAATGGAGCTTTTATTTTTGAGGATATTTTATAATTTATTAATGATTTATTTCTCTATTAGTACTTCCATTCATTATAAATACAAATAAATAATATTTTTTTTATGACGTAATACCGTATGTTGAAGTGTTCAACTGGTAGTTGCTAAAAACATCGCATAAAATATTGATATATTAGGTATTGTAATTAATTTTTGTAAGCCCATAATATGCTTACATTAAATAGGTTTAGGTTGGTAGTGTAAATATCTTACTGAAAATAAGTATGAAGATTTTGTGAATGTGAAATTTTTCGTTGTGTGAAGAAAATGATAATTTAAGTAATAAAGGAATGTTTCGAGTTTATACATTTTTATATATTTTTTGAATCATAGCAAAGTAAGAACAAATGTTGTTTATGTAGTAATTGTTATTATAAGTTTGATATTAAATGTTGTAAAAACTTGAACTGAAATGCTGTGTATGAATAAACGTGGTTTTATACAAAAAATTTTTCTTAATTGCATTACCTACAGGCTACTCACAAGAATATCCTCTAATGAATTTCGTATCAAACACTCAAATCTTATACTATGAGTATTAAAATAAAAATGTTATTTTAACAAATTAATTTGCAAATTGTTGTGCTATTTAACTTCACATGCTTAAAAATACTGTGATTATGAATTTTGTCAAAAACCGATGTTTTTTAAATATTTCAGTTTTCCCTTAATTTTTTTGCTCCTTAAAGTTATTTTGAAAAGTGCTTAAAATGTTATAGGTACTTTCAACTCTCTAAAACCAACTGAAATCAATAGACTAAGTATCAGACACCATCCTTAAAGTTGAATGTTCGTAAAACATTTGAATTGCTCCAAAAGGTGATGACAAATCCAATAAAAAAACACAAAATTGAAAAACCAATATATTCTAAAACATTGTATGAAATCCAAAATTAAGTAGTTATAAACATTTCTTTATTCACATTTTGACAGTATAAAAAAAACTTTCAATACAGATTTCATATTGTATTGGATTTTGTATCCAGCGATTATATACCTAGACCGCGGTTGTAATAGCTTATAAATAAATACTGTATTTATATAATATAATAATGGTATTTATTAATGTTTAAACGTGGAATTATTTTATGTTCTTAGGTATGTAGGTAGTCAAATTTTAACCGTCATAATTTTAATAAAAATGATTTAGCCCACAGCTGTTTTAAAAATACGCAATGTAATATTAAAAAATCTCCATCGCATTAACTACCGAGTGGTCTGTTTATACGATATGCAGTCAAATTTCAGTGATATTTAAAATAACCATGACGAACAATTTTTCTTTTCGGATTACTCAATTTTAACAAGACTATAGTATAGCAAGTTGTAGATATATGCGAACACCTGCAGATACACTCGCCGACACCACGATAGCCACGAGAACAGATGAATGAATTTCCGGTTTTCATGGATATACCAGCACAGAATACAAGTAATACTAGTCAATATAATAAAGCTACAAAGTGACGTGACGCGATTTCTCGATACCCTGCACGTATATGTTAGTTGTGTAGACACTATCCGCCAAATGCCCCGCAACGACCGCCAAGTGCAATGCAGTAGGTTCATCGATCTCGTGGTCGAAGGCCATAAGTTGATGTCACACATTACCAGGTATATACCTGTGATATTGCACGTGCATCCAACGACAGAACCGATGTATAAATGTATACAAGATAACGGGTAAACCGTATAAATGTTAGCATTTGTTTCAAAAATAAGTCCAATAGAGAAATATATTATTATGTAGTGTTACTAAAACATATACTTGCGGGGTAGGTATCTGGTATACTTACAACTATTGTTTTTTTTTTTTTTAATTTTAATAATTATTATAAATTCAAGAAAGTTTTGGCATCAACGGCAGTTGATTTGCAATAATTAAAATATAATAAAAGTTTAGTTTTAAATACAATACACATAATATGTACCCATAAAGGTTGGTATGTACACTTTGCGATGGGGGTTAAAGTTTAATTCTGTTTTATTTTGAATGTATACGGATTACAATATGGTTATTATGATTAAAATATAAAAATATGAAAAGCATTTATTTTTTTAATTTCACCAACGTTTTCATAAACTTTAAGAAATATTGAACAGTTGTAGAAACACTATAGATACGTCATACAATCTATGGAAGCATAATAACCGGGATTTTTGAATAATTTTATATAAAGACATGTTTTAATACTGCAGAGGAAATAAATTTGACATCATTGTCGGTAGATGCAACTGTAAATTGTAATAATAATAATTGTACACTATTTTCTATAACTCATAATAACTCAAACAGTTTAATTTAGTTAGTTGAGTTTTTATTCATTAATTGTAATACAAATAAAAACCATTACTTTTATTATTGTTGTTTATTTAGATATTCAGAAAAAAATTTACTTCATCGTTTATAAATAGGTACTTACCTAGTGAAAATTGAATATAATATCATTAGATCAACTGACAAATATTCAAAATAATATAATATCAATTATATTAGCATTTGAACTACAAAATGAATAAATGTATCGGAAAATATCCATTTAAGTACCTAAAAAAATTAAAATTTAGTTAATATAGGTAATTATTAATTTATTTAGATAAATTATAATATTAAAAAGTCAAAAATATCCAATGGGTTAGTTGTTTCTATACGTCATCGATTTATAATTTATTTGACTTAGAAATTAGAATACATTATATATTACAAAATATAAATGATAGTAATGATACATTATTATTGATTGCTACTATTATTAATAATCACCGATGGCTTATATTTCTTCAATGTTTTAATCGTATTTTTGAGATTGCCTTGCAAAATCAAAATGAAATTTTATAAACCGTTTTTATGAGACGTGTTTAATCTACATGAAGCTTTTTGATTGCTCATTAGTTTATGATTACCAAAATACATCTAACGAAATCATTTTTTATATTTTATTAAATTAGAAACGGATTTTACAAAAACTTGCCGGCCGAAAGGTGAGAACTATTGTTCTGCAAGAAATTCCTACGTCTTTAAGTCATCAGATAAAACTTGATGGTTTAAAGTCTTATAAAATGTAATGTTTCAGTGATTGACAGAATACAATAAATACCTAGATATATTTAAAAAAATCTAACCATATCATATTTTAATAAGTATTTAAAATTTATCTTAGTTTAATAATTAACTACTCTTCTCAAGTTTATAATACAACAAAAAACTAACTGACAGGTGTTTAAAAATATTAAGAAAAATATATTGGTTATGAGCACCTGCGTCCTCATCACATTGCCTTTCACGGTCCACGGGCATCTAGTCAACAATAGTGGAACATAACATTTTATAGTTATCACTTATCAAAAGCGGTAGTTATGAATAAGGTCAACATGTAGATTGTAGTAAATTTAAGAGATTATTTAAGTTTTAAACTGTTTATAGAAAACTTAATGTTAATAAGTTGTTCTTATTAATATGTATGTTATGTTAACTGGTGTACTGGTGTACACAAAAACTTTAGTCTAAGATTTTGGGGGAGATGTTTACAATGTTTTATTTTATTTCAGTTTTAAAGTTTTAATAGCTATGTTTGAATAATTATACGGATTTGTATTGTATTTAAATGTAATGTAATAACACACTGATAGCCCCTTAATTTACAAGTTAGTGAAATATTTTTAATATGAAACATTTTATTAATTTATTAGTAATGTAGAATAATATAGTGTAGTAAATCTTAGACCCATATGGTTAAACCAAAAATAAAGAAATATAATTAATACAATTCGAAAACTATACTATTTTACTGTCATAATATCAAATATTATATTACATGATTTCTAGTTAGTTTAAACAAATGTTATCAACATGACAAAATAGTTAGTGTTTAAAAATTAGTTAACAAAAGTAATTTAAGTGTGAATTTTTATAAAACTTTGTATAAATTGTATTTATAAGCTTTGTCCCCTCCAACCTTATACGGCTACCTATACAGTTATACACACCAGGCATAAATTAATTTCATTTCAAATAAAATTATATATTACTGAGTTAAAAAAATCGAAGTAGTGAACCTGATTTTCAATAATAAAAACCATTTTTTGCCCGATATATCATAAGAAAAAATTATAACAACGACTATTATATTCTTCGATGAACAAGGGATGGAATCAGGGTCATATACATTTTCACAACTTTCGTCATTTTTGTTTTTGTATTTGCTATATTCAATTTAAATATACTAAACATATTGAAACAGGAAATATATGTCCGTGACATAGTGCATTGCCAATATAAACTAGACTACACTCACTCTTACAAACGTAAAATTACACTTCAAACAATAGTTTTGACTCAAAATTATCTGGGGGTGCTAACTAAGGACTAATAACTCCCTGGCACCCACGTATGTGCCCAAATATTGGTACCTACAACAAGAAAATTATGTACAATACTTCATTTATTGATAGTTTAATATCCTCATTAAAACTGGTTTTATAAGTTGTCATACAAATTATTTACCTGTATAATATGTGTAATGTGTTGTAAAACAAAAACGTGATGAGAATAAATTAGAAAATAAGTGAGTAGTAAAAAGGAAATTTCGTATTTATTTAATATTTAACAATATTTAATTTATTATTTACTTTTGAGTCTCAAGATATTTAATATATTAGGTACCTACTTCAATTTATGAGAAAATAATACAAGGAAGTAGGCAGGTACTGTTAAAATAACTTATAAGACATCATGGGCAAGTCTATGGTTCTAACTAAACATAAACATAATTTTAACGTCACAAATTCATAACCATAAATCATAACTGATATTTTTAGAAAAATGTCTTTGAAGAGTTACAATAATGAATTTGTATTGTAAATAATCGTGTTTATTGATACGGTATGCAAATATGCCAAAAGTAAAATATTATATTAAATAACTATTAATAATAAAATAACATTATAACAAAGTACATTTTTTGTAATATTGTATATGGTTATTGGTTCATATGGTATAAAAAATTAAAGTTTAAGTCATATTATACATATATTAATGATTAAACAATAAAGGTAGTACGTACTATACCTAAAAATATTAATTTATTACGGTGGGTTAAACACATGTAAGAAATAATAGTATCATACTATAGCGATGAATGCCGAGGTTTAGACCACTAGTTCCAAAACACTAGGCGCATACCATTATACACGGTATATAAATGAGGTTTACAACTATTTATCTGAAAAACAGTTTACTTTCTTTCATTTTTTTTTTTGTTCCGACAAACAAACCGCACTCACACACGTATTCTTAAGTAATACCGATCTGTCCAGTACACAGGTATAATCTGTTCTTGACAGCCGACAGGACCATTTACCATATCATATGATAATAATAGACAAAAGCACCATACGATGACTCACATATTATTTAATTCACCAGACAAGTTTTTCGTTAAATTGTTTATATTATTACACTAACATTGGGTCACGTGGTACTCATATACTTTTTTATTGTTCTTTGATTTTTAAAAGAGTCGTTGAAAAAACCCGACAACACTACAAAGAGTAGGTAATGGACACTATAGGTCTTAACAGAATGTTTCACTTAAAGTGGACTCATAGAGATTTTTATGAGTTGGCGAACGGTCGATAATGGCATTAACGCTCACTTCACCGATAAACAAACGATCGTCTAAAATGATTGATTAGGGCACACATAATATATTTATTTTTTTTTTTTAACGACTTTTTAACATAGGACGTTATCGTAAAGAATAATATTTAGGAAAGATACTTCACTGCCAAAAATGACACGTTATAAGAGTACCTAGCCACCTAAGTATATTATGCTCAAGATATTTACAAAATTAAATTTGAGTACAAAATAATATAAAGGACTCAACCTTGTTTTTCGAATTATTAACTAAACGAAAAATAATAGAGTACATTGGTTTCACCGTAATTTATAAGCTACACATTTTAAATGAAACTATAATTGCATCCAAAAACATAATTTAGATTACATAGATGTAAAATAAGTAAAAATGATATGATGTATAAAGTTCTGCCCTTCGCCTAATTACTAAAAAATATGTAAAGAGTAGTATCTTTTAACAGTAAACATTAATTATAATAGAAAAAATAATTAAATTTTTTGAAATGCTATTTTTCAAGTTAAAATATATACCTACATGGATTTTCTTGTCTTATATTGTATAGTTGTTTATTAATTTGTAATTTTTTTTAGAAAGTAATTGCTAATTAGTTAGATTCTTAATCATAAAAATAACTTATACTAAAGAAATTTATTTAAAAATAAAAATAAAATTTATAACTAAAAAACACAATTTAAATGGATTAAATAGGTGTACATTTATATATTTTCCATTTCAACAAATAAAAATTAAGCAGAATATTGCATGAAGATTAAAAAATTTAATTAGCATATTAATCATTATTGATAAAGCATATAAAAAACAAATGTAATGCTTTTAACTCACCGAATATATTATATGATTAAAATATAGTCTAATGAATGAAGAAACAAAGAACATAATTAAATAGTCCTTATTAATCACAATGAGTTTACAGTTAACAGACCTATTATATGCAAATTTGTTAATTAAAAAACAGGCATTTGATATTTTGATAACGAATACCTACTTGAAATAGCTACTTACTATCTAACCTACCTTTCATTAAACATGGTGTAATTCATAACAGTTAAAAATGTAATACGAGATTCATTATAATATGTTTTACTGGAAATTAAAAATAAATAACTTAGACACATATATTTTTTATGGGTGATTGACGTTAAACATTTAACCACATTAAATAATAACATTTAAACACATAAAAAAACGATTTTTGATATTTTTTTTGTAATTCAAAACATATTACTCAAATTATTATTTACTATACACGATGAATTTTTCAAAATATTTAGATTTATTTTAAAATCTTAATTATACAACAAACCTATTTGCTCCGTTCAGCAATACTTATCTGTATACTAGGTCGGTATTAATAAATTAGAAACATAGTTATTATTATTATTATTATTATTATTATATAATTTATGCAATTTGCTGTTGACAAAAATAAATTCAACAGATCGTATAACTAATAAAAAAATAAATTACCAATAAAATATCCTCAGTAATATAGGTTAACAGACAGTTTTCGCTCAAAATCGTGTTTCGTATAATATGAAGTGATGATTTATTATTGAATTCGTATTTAACACATCATCCATCATAACATTACAGTGACCTACTCAATGACGAGAAATACTCGTACTTGATATCCACTATACAAATGAGTGATTTCCGCCGCGATTTGTAATACTTTATGATAGGGATGGAACGTTTTTCAGTTCCAAAAATTGTGATATTTTTCCTACCCATCAGTAAATTATGAAAACCAAATTGTAAATTATATAAACAAGAAAAAAAATTGTATTCTTCTAATTATTATTATTAAAAATAAAATAAAATATTTTTTTTTTAATTTTTCGAGCGCAACGGATTTGCCATTCATGTCATATTTTATATGAAGTATTATAATGTATAAGTACATGAAAAATATAAACATTTTGATCAAGAAGCTTTTTCTTCGTTTACCTACTGATGCCGTAATAGTGTGTCATACTGATATTGTGATATTACTATACTGGGCTATTTAAAATTAATCTTTCGGTGCTTGGGACCTGGCCTCCTAGCCCTGTGTCATGTGTCACTTATTGATCTTACTCCATGTGACTCCTTCTTTTGGTGATATTATGTTAATGATACTGTATACACTGAGTGGCTAAAATATCGGTGAAGTCAATTTCAATTTCTCTAATTAGTGTTATACTTATGAATACTAAGTGAAATGTAACTTAAATAAATATTCGTATTTAATTGTTTTGTTAATTGAATACAGAATCTTATACAATTTATCTTAAAAATAAAATTTTAAATTATTCATTAGGTATTATAGATTTGGTATTATGTATATTTTATTAATTTTTTTTTTGGTTGGAAAGTCAATAACTCCTTTGAGATGATTCTAATAACCAATACAACCAATATCCATAATTTAAAACAACAATTTGATGATTTTTAAATAAAAAAACCTTTACACAATAAAATATGTTTCAATATTAAATAATTATAGGTAGCTAAAGGTAATAAAAATACACAAAAATACGAAATTTATTAAGTTTGTATTTTATAAGCAGAGTAATGGTGAAACTTGTTTTGAGAAAATATAGGTATAATATACTTATATTATACTAAGTTTTTAATTGATCAACAGTGAGTCAACATAATTGAGTAAAAATTATATTTTTTTAATGTATTCTAACTGGTTAATATTATAATAACATTTTAAAAAAATAAGTTGTTCTGACCCCTGGGGAGACTACACATTAAAATAGTTAAGTTTGAATCTTAAAAGGTTTTTATTTTTTAGAATATACGTCAACAATGTTAAGCAAATTTGCATATAATCATCATTTCTTGTGATAAACAAATAAGTATAATATACATATATTATTATGCAATTATGTGTAAACTCTTCCGACTGTCAAACTAGTCGATCCAAAGTAACCATGTTATTGATACTATTATTTATACAATATAACTATAACATACTTGATATACCTAATACATCTGCACATTTTAAAAAAAATTACACAATATATATGTACATACCATATGTACCACACATAATGGAAACTAAAACATTGGACTCTATTTTGTGTTGGTGAAGAACTGGTTCGAAACGCTCTTCGGTGTTGTTATTACCATATTTACACCATTGGATTACAGTAACTATAAGGTCGATTATAATACTATACCCGTATTATAATATGATATATAAGAATACAATAACTGAAGCCATTAATTTTAAAATGATCAGCTAGAAGCACGTTAATTTACCTCTTTCGTGGTTGTATGCGATTCATCCGATCGAGTCGACCGGTTTTGAATATTAATATTATATAGGTATTGAAACTATGTTTTCCAAAAAAAATTAAAAATCTAATGCAATGGTCAAATTATTAAAATTGTTTTATTATACAGTTCAATGGCCAATGTAAATCTTAAATAAAGAAAAATAGCAAAATAATCTTTAGGTAACTACCAGGCACCAGCAGTTTAAAATATTGATTTACACCCGTTAAAATAAATTCTCTTGGTCTCCAATTGTTAGGTATTCAATTATGATCGACTTTTTCCCCACGACAACAGGAAATAGAAAAATTGATTTGAACTTTTATTTCATACTGTGAATTCTTTGGACAACAGAAAAATAATATATCTAATAATATTTACACCAGTACCTAACTATATTAGCATACCAGCGTTGTATTATTATGCCACGTTGTATACAGATAATATTTAAACTATTCTTTACAAAATTTATATTTTTTAGTCAGCAAAATTATTTTATACACATTTTTTACTTATGAAAAATAAAGGCCAGTCTGAGTTAAATTTTATTAGACTTGATTTTTGAGATTATAAATATCTTGAACTGTATATTGGCATATGCAGTTAATTATCACACCAATGACTCTTTCTAAACCACTTTTATTACCCCCTATAATATTATGTATAGTATAAATATACACTGTAGAACACCGGTATTTAAAATTGTAATAATGAATCCACAACAGAGTTATAGTGCACTATGATACTAGCATAACTATGCTGTGCATTAAAAACAGAGACATTAAACTTAAAAATAATACAAAACCGTCTTATAGTCAAAGTATTTAGTAATTTTAACGAGAACGATGAACAAAAAATTGCTTTAATATTTAAAAGATATACCTATTTCGGAGGTATAAAATATTTAAATAAAAGAAACTATGTACACACACGTACTTACCTATAATACATAATGCTATTAATTAAATTGTACTCAAAACATAGCATTTATATATCTAACTCGAGAAGGAATGTAAAAAAATAAATTACACACTTCTGCAATGGACAGATGCCAAATGTGTTATTAATAACATGTGCATCATTTGGCATAAGCCAAACTATAGAAATCTAAAATAATAAACAGTAAAATATAGCAATGACATTTTAATTAGTAACTTTTCTTTTGGTATTTAACATTCAACTTGCAGACACTACCATATTATTATCATACTGAGCTAGGCCTACTATAACTACTATTCCAAACTAAAATAATATCATCGTTTTTTCACTTCATCACATATTAATGACAATATAAATCAAATAACGCTGAAGTTCACTATAGATCCACATTGCTTAAAAACTAAAATATATGGACCAAAAACTATCCAAAAATTATATTAATAGATAAATAATTAAATATCATGATATAACAATATAACATTTCGGTGACCAATATGAAAAATACCGATAAAAATACGACGTATAGGCTTCAGTTATTTTTAATGTTAAAAACTTCAAACATTTAGCCTCAATTAATGCAGTAATAGCTACCTACAATTTATATTCGAATTAATTCCTTCTTATTTACATTAATACATTATTGTTACAATATATATGTTATATTATGTATAGGGACATAATATATACTTATTTGATGCAACTTAAGTGTTCACGTGCTTCAAGTGACATTATAAAGTTAAACGAAATCGATATGTAATCAAAATATATACATTCATCACCATCGCTTAGAATCAAAAATAACAAATATCATATTCAACAACAAAAAATAAACATGATAATTTTATAATATTACATTTTAAATGTGGGGCATCCATTTATTGAACTTACATTAAAAACTGTCGTGAGTGCTGCGTAATAAGCTGCAGATGATATATTTCTACGAAATAAGTATATGATGATATACGTCATTGACAATGCTATACCTACCAAGAAATGTTATAAAATATATAATTTTATGTTATAAGTAATCATTTTTTATTTTTTTTAGTTAAAATATCATATATTTTGCCTTTAAAGAACTGCATATTTCTTCGTACTAAACTATACCAGCCGTTAACTTTATATTGAGTTTGATACTTAATATTCAAGGATGTTCAACATATCATATTACTATACAGATATAAGTTTGTTTACAGTGCTTACACAATATAAGTATGGATGTACATTATGATGAGCTTACAATAATTTCACACCCACGCAATACATAACCTGCAATTTCTATTGTGTGGAAAAAAATTACCAACAGTGAAATGCAAATTATTCACTGGACCCGCAGAATCCGGATGAAATTTACATAGAACAAGAATTCGTATATTTTATGCACAACACGAAGAAAAAAGGGCGAATCCTATATAGGTAGTGGATACACCCACGCGGCCACGCATAATTGTTATTTTTTTAAGTCATTGATAAACCAATGAACCCGCATTGTGAAGGTTTCTGTTTCGTGTTATCAGATTATAGATAACCGAATGAAAAAGATACACAATAAACACCAAGTGCGATTCATTATCGGCATTGTATTCATAGTATCAGAAATACTCATGTACCAATTTAAGATTATGAGCTGAGCGATGAATATAGTATATAGGACATAAGTACAGTAAAACTTCCTTATAACGGACCCCCCTATAAGACAGAAATCTCCTTACAACGGAAAATGACAACAGTCCCGTATAACCTATATCCTGAATATTTTAGTCTCCCTTTAACGAAAACTCCTTTCTAACGAACAAATCGATTGGTACCTATAGTGATTCCGTTATAACCTTCCGTTTTACTTTAAAAAATTGAATTGATATGGATAAATTAAAAATAGCCTTCGGAATAGAGGCTGACTATTGTCTCGGCTCACAATCGTTTTTATGTGAAATTGTTCAATTTTATCACATCCAGTGGCATGGTGAAAGTCAGCCACCTTTGAGATTTTTATATGATGGTGAGTATATGCCAAATGGGTTAATATAATGTGTAATAATTTAACAGTTTAGTACTTATAACCACTGATAATTAAAATATGACACTAAATGACAATCGATATCGGGTTTTGGGATGATAGATGGAATATTTGATTTACGAGTATCCTCCAAAAAAATATCAAGTTCGCTACGCCACTGAACACATCCAGTGAATGAGTAACTTACTTTAATAGTTTAATGCCCCTAACACTTAAAACCTCTATAGAGCAAAACGACGTTTAGCTCATCATAAATCAATAAGAGGTATACTTTATACAACAGTTTGGTTAATAATGTCCACCTTTATTTGTATATAGTAAGTCGGAAGACAAATAACACTTACAAAAACCAAAAAACATATTACATATGTCAAACATAAACATTTCATATTTTATACAATAAATCGCAATAATTTAATTTTTAAAACTGTTAATAAAATGTGAAGTTGTAAATTTAAAAACATATTAAAAATGATAACAATATCAGGGATAATAACTTTTTTTGGTATTAAAGATTGAATCAGCAGTGCTAAACCAACGTTGTTTTGCCGGTCCAGCCATCAGGTATAACATTATTTATAATTAATAATTTCAATTACATAAATGAAAAACTTAAAGTGAAATAACATTTTAAATAACAATAAAGTATACGAACAGGCATATATTTAAGCTTAATATCTACAAAAATGTCTATACCGTTATAATGAGGTATACGAATTTCACGGTAGTAGTACCTACTTTTCTATTATGTTTTAATGGTTTCTCCCACCTACAAAACAATTGTTCAATTTTATTAGTGTTCGAATTTTCGAATTGTCTGATCACAGAATTCAGGCTGAGAATTCAACTATGCATGAATATAGTAAATTCAAGTTTTATAGGAAAACGGTAACTACACTAAAAAATATAGTTCCCATCTATATAACTGCATTTGGCAATACCTTATTAAAAAGAAAACTAAATTATATGACTACTAGTTTTTTTTTGCTCTATATGTTAGACCTAGATTCAGGACAAATTTTAATCGACTTAATATATTATATTTGACAAATTTACAAAATCTGTTAGTTCATCAATCGATTGTTATAAACGTAAAACTGATATATAACTTATCGGTAACATCCCAAAGTGCTTAAAACTATTTTTTTTAAACTATTTTAAGACTGTATTATACTGTATTCAACAGTGTAATATTGCTAGTTAAGTATGATTTTCTAAGTGTTTTTAGTGTATTTTATAGAATGTTAAATCAATTTTTACAGTTGTTGTAGGTACCAATTTAATCGTTTTTTACAGGTAAAATTGATGTACACGTACGCAAGTAATGCTTTACCTGTAGTATCACAAAAATAATAATAAAATAAGAACGTGAGACTTACTAAATACAAATTTTAATGAATTTATCATAGTATCAGTGCAATCAAAATGAATTATAAGCACTCATTTGGTAACGAATACATTTTTTTTAAATTTAGTATCTATAGGTAACGTTGTTTGAGCTTCTGAAAAATTCAAATAGATATAGCTAATAATATCGCTCAAGTACCTATTAAGTTCCATATCAAAACCAGAATATGTACAACATGACCTACTTATTTTTGGAGGTCACGGGGAGATCAATAATTTGTTTCGCAGACCTACGCCAAAATTCGCGAATACAATAAGTCTTTACAAACAATACAAAGTCTTCAAATAGTCAATTTTTATCTGATAATAATTTAACATATTATCTCAACTTATTAAAAACATCGTTCGAAACATATACGAGGATATATTTCTAGAGATATTTTTATAAAATAGTTATGGTATATCGAATATTCATATGTTTACATAAAATTACTATTATATTATATATTTACTATTAAGATTGTTTGTATTCTAAATAGTGTTAAATTTAATATGTGCTTATCTTTTGCTCATATTTTCAACCATTGAATACAATTGAATCGATTTTGCGTGACATATAGAATAAATGTTAAACCCTATTGTAATGAAAACCAATTGTAACCCTTATTATTACTATTCGATTTTTTTGTCTGGATGAATATGACATAAACATTTTAAATCATTAAAAAATGTTTTAAACAATTTAATCTTCTTAGCGATAAAGAAGTAAAATTCCATACATAATAATATATTGAATGTTCATTAAGTTGCATGTGTAGTTTTAAAAGGTAAAATTTTGATTTCATCAATAGCTTTTCTAGCTGTAAAAATTAATAACTTACAACAGTATTATATTGTTTGAAAGAAATATTAGCCGAATAGCTTTAATTTTTAACAAAGATGTTTTCAGATTTTGTATAAAAATTTAAGTGAACACATACTGCACCGTGCTGAGCGATGCAATAAAAGTTTTAAAATCGCCATGTCTCGTTGTAACTTATCGGGATTTATGATAATTGCTACGTTCCATAATAAAGTATCATAAGTCATTGAAATTGACATTGATACAAAATATAATTAAGCAATTTTACCATAAATAGTTGTCCATAAATGATTCATAGGAAGTATAAATTAAAGAAGTTGAATATAGTAGAGGACCTAATTAAGTGGGAGAGACAGTACACTGCGTATCAGAATAGTATTCAAATACTACAAGTCACATGAAAAAAAAAATGAAGGTCTAAGCATGATGAGACAGAATAATATAGAATGGATATCAACAATTTGAGTGAAAAAAATAAGTAGAAGAAAAAAATGTATAAATGAAAAATATTGAACTTATAAGGGATTGGACATAATTCAACCAACAATTTTAATAAATAAGATGATAATTCCATAAACAGTATTATTTTAAACACAAATGAATTTTATAATTTATTCATACAAGTCATTTTTCAAATATCTTTAAAATAAAATACAAATAGAGGGAACTTTAAAAAACTCATACACTTGGTTTTTATTTTTCTTATTTAATATAATTTTATTTGTGGAAATTGTGATATTGATAATATTTAGTCGATACTTTATATATTCAAACATAATATTTTAATGAAATATGAATATAAATTAATTCCAATAGACCATAAGATTATATTATATTTTGTTGAAATACAGTAAAAACAAAAGTGTGTAGGTACTAATATATGGTTAATAGTATAACCATATGATGTATAGATATATTAAAATATAATATTATGTATAAATTAATAAATAATAAGTTTTTTGTTTTTTATTGACTTCCAAAAAAAAGTTAAAATATACTAAACCACCCATTATTAAATACATAATATATGAAATTACCAACTTGTATGAAGTATTATGTTCCTATTTAAAATGTCACTATACTCTTTACATTTCTATAGATTATAATAGCTAACATTATTTGCGCGCATAACAATAACTTGAAAACCATAACTTGCTATTACTTGCTAATTCGCTATTTTTTGGAGTGAATTGGGTAAAATGGATGGACAAAGTTTATGGACTCAACTTAATTGCTTTTATACTCTTTGTAAATATATATTTTTTTAATTTTTATAGTGCAAATAAACACGTATAATACTTATTTCTACAGTTATACGAACGAATAGTACAGGAAATTTAAAAATAAATAAGTAATTTATACTTTTAATTTATCGCCGTGACTGCACACGCTACGTATATAATTGTAATTTGAATTAACTTTTTATACCCGCTTGAAAGACATACAACTACATATTGTGTATGTTATTTACTTTTAAAACTTCATACATATTCAAGAGAGCGTAGCGACTTTATTTTTCAATATTGTGTTTGTGTTGCAAGAAAATAATTGACCATAACATTTCACTGTAAATGCAAATGTATAAAACTGTGTACATTACGATGTACTACATACACATATAGATAATACTAACACGTATTAGGCATACTAATTTCTAATTAATATTTTTTTTTCTAATATTAAAATTTTACATTATTTTTAACGATAAATTGTAATGGAAAATAATATCTAATAATGTTCAGAACCTAGAACGTAATTCGACCATATCAAATCTGCAAAATATAACAATACCTATAACAATTAATATAATACTAAACGTACTAAGCGTACTAATGCCCAATAATTTTTTTCCTGTAACTATAATTTTATATTATTTTTAAATATATCTAATGTAAAGATATCTAATAATATTCGGAACCCATAGGGTAATTTGACTATAAAAAATCTACAAAATATTACAATACCTATAGGCAGACCCCATGCCAAATTAAATTTTGGGACCCTGTAATAAATGTTTTTGGGGGGCCTATACAAAACTTCCATAAGCAATCAAATACAGCTCATTACAAGAGTGAAACGATACGAGTGTCCCATAATCGATACTTTATGGATAGGTAATCAATAACCAATCCATAGCTTCAATATAAAAATAACTTAATAATATATTATATATATGTATACAAACTTATAATATAAACTTCATATATTAGCATATAGGCATCATAAAATAGTATTTAATATAATAAAATAATTAATCCTATCAAAATCTCAAAAACTATAAATTCATTTCAACGGGCCTCCAAAATAACCAGTAACCTGTACTCCAGGTTTAACAACCCCCCCCCTCCCTCCACCTAGTCCACCTTATGGAGCCCCTGCCTATAGGCTATAAATATTTACTTGTATTCATTCTTAACATTAGTATAATTATATGAAACCTATCAAAAATATATTGGGTCTATCTACCTATTTACTTCAACAAAGTTTTCTAGTCAACCAAACATTATTAAAATGTAATACATTAATTTAATAAGTAATTTATGGATATTCAACTTTTATGAGACACCTATCAAAATTTTAAGTTTGTTGAAGTATCGATTCGTTTGCGCACGTGGAGTCTAATATTATAGCTCGTGTGCGATCATTGTTGACTGATTTTTTGAATATCAAATACCTACCAGTAACAGCTTGTTTACGATCATTGTTATCTGATTTATTTGAATATCAATACGATTAACATTATTTTATAATCTTTAATCTTTGTTTTTACTTTTACATTATATTCATTGTGTTATTATATTTTTATTGATCAAATACTGTTCATAAATTTAAATATTAACTACTTTTTAAGATAATGTTGACTTGAACTTTACATAATATTTTAAAAGCAATAAGTAGATAACATAATTTAAGTCCAATATCGTTTATATGTCAACACCAAAACTACTTTATAGCTCAAGTTAATTTTAACTCTGTTTTTATTACTTATAGGTAGGTACCACAATATTATACATTATTATTATTATTTTATTCTAAATAGAAACCAAAAATCCAATACAGTTATTATTTTTTCATTTTTTCAAAAGATGGTTTTAATTTTAAAGAAAAATAAATGTTTCTAACTTAAAGGTTATCACCTAACCATACAAAGTGGCCAAAAACGTAATAACAAAATGAATAGGAAAGGAAACATTGAAACTTTTAGCATACAATTGACAAACTGTACACCAACTACCGACCAACTCGACTTCTGTAAACTATGTTTCACTAAATTCAAAATACCCCGAATTTCAAAACTACTCATTAATTAATTTTAGTCAATAAGATAACAAAATTAAAAACCTACTACAAACTTCAGAAGTTTAAATGACCAGAATTACGACAGTTCGATAGAAACCTCTATTCAAAGTAAATACGTTTTACCTACGTATAACCTTCTTGTATTATCTATTAATTATTTTACACTATAGGGGTATTAACAAATTTTTGTTTGAAATAAATTATAAATTTATTATCTTCCTAAGGTTTAGTGAAATAATTTATGTTATAAAAATATAATAATAAATATGAAAGGATTTATTAAGAATTTAAAAATATTTGAAATACTTGTTTTAATAAATATTTATGAAGGCACCTAAGTTTTAAAAGATTAAATTGTAGTAAAAATTATTTATCAGAAATACTATTATACGTTTCATAACTGCCTCAGTGACCTAACTACGACTTGATTGATATTTAATAGTAATTAATAAAATAGGAATACAAAAAAACGATACATACATGCATACATTATTACACAATAATATAGGTGTTGACTGACACTTAACCCACTTGGCCATCTATCGAACAGGTTAATGACAAACCTTTGGCAGTAGGTATTTGAAGTAAATATATCATTAAGTATAACAATGAAAAAAATACCGTTTTTTCAATAAAACGTAAATTTTTCATACTCATTATAAGTATAAGTGTATAACCTACAGTCTACACTTGATTATAATACTAATATGGCATTACATTGTACAAAAAAGTTTATTAAATATTCAATAGCATTTTACCAAGAACTAGATCAAATGCCAAGTTTTCAACGACTATTCAAAATGTCATGTTTAAAATATTGTTGAAAACGTTTGAAAGGTTTTAATAAGAAGTGTTAGAAACAAAAAAAAATTCGGAAATGTCAAAAATTAAAAACAAGCATAATTTTAAAAATAACATTACGGAATTATAAACACTAAATAAGCCAAATAAATAGTATTTTGTGTGGCAAGTAAGGTATTTCAGTCATATATGAGGGCCCCATTTCGCCCAAGACTGACATTACCTTCCCGACAAGCAACAATCACTATTTTTTGTTACGTCTTTGGCCCACCGATCACGGCAAAGGTAATGCAAAGGCAATCTAACGACTAGACATTCTACGAAAACAATTTCATGAAAGAAAAATGTTGACGCATTATGCAAGGAGATTATAATATGAATAAACGACGTAACTTAGAGTATATTTTTTGTAAGAACCGTGGTATAGATTTCAGTAGTGTCTGGTTGAGCCGGGTATACTCATATCCAACTTTTTGGGATTTCCATTTTACCACCCGACACTAGGGGGATTCCCACTTTATCGCCCGCTAGATGGAACAAAAGGTCGCTTTTCAACTCTTCGACCGTCATCAAAAACTAAATTTTCGGTGCAGGCGTGACAAAAAATAATTTGTTTATATTTATACAGTTAATTATAATATCATATATTATTTTCATAAATGACTTTTCGTTGACGTATTTTTTTTATACATAAGTGGATCGAGTGTGACTCGAAGACGAATAAGATATTATACATTAAAAATATATTCTTGGTATAATATTATTTAGGTGCATCGAAACACATTTCGTGACGATTTATTACGCAGAATCGACAAAAATCCCTAGATTTTTAACCAATAGAAGTAATTTGTAGATAAAATACGAATAGAGAATGGAATGAAATGCCGGTAAGATTCCTAAGTATAATTGCTCAGTATCCTCCATCCTCCACTTTTTTAACGAACCTATTATTACGAGATCTCGGAAAGACTATTTTCAGAAAAAGCACAATACGACCCGTACCGACTCTTCCAGGTACCGCAAGCTAAAAATCACATTCACGTCTACCAATAATTGCAATATTTTCTATTTTGCCGGTACGATATCCACCGGAGGCGCACAGGTGATGGTGATAAGACGGTAGTTGTTATATAATGACACACTACGACGATGATAAACTAACCTGCTTTTGGGCTTCCACCGTTTTTTGAAAACTCCCAGCATTTTTCGGCAGGAATGCGGTGAGAAGAAAAAACACGATTCACTTATTCATACCGCGGCGGCACTATTGCGTCCGATCAAAAGCACGGATCACGCGGGACGCACTGCGCGAAATCGGCGAAAACGGAAAACCGCGTAAACGACGGCGGACGGACGGCAACGGCGAGACGGGACGACGCGCGACTGCCGACGGAAAACGGTTGACTGAAGACGGAAAACGCGGCGCACACATGACGACGGTGGACGCGAACCACGTTCGTGCGCGGCGGGTGGAGGGAGGGATAACAGCTGTTCGATCGACCGCGCGCGCGCACGCTCGTTTACGTATTACGTTTGCGTGCTGCGGTGCAAGCGCGTGTCTCGGCGAGCCAGAGGACGCGAACCGGCGGCGTCGCGTGGAACAGGGAAAGGCGGAGGCGGCGATACTCGCTGTCTGCCTTTCCGCCACACGACAGTGGGTTGATCGCCGAGACACACACACACACACGATCATTGGGCCAAAGGGTCACGCGAAAAGATTGCTCTCTTTCGCGGGAAGGGTGACGGGCGGCGGCGGCGGTGACGTTGGCCGGTCAAACGCGTTTTCGGCAGTCACGTCGTCGTTGCGGGTTACTATATATACTACCCATACAATATTAAATTATTAAAAAATTTGTTATGCGTAACTCACTTTGCTGTAGTGCTACCCCCCCCCCACCCAAACACACTACAATTACTCTCCGTCCCGAGCACCCACCTAGCCACGTCAAACTATATTATATTATTATAATATTATCAAAGGTTTCACCCCGATCGGTTACCTACGCCATTGTCAATGTCCTTATACCTACTTATGTAGCTCGGTATCAACGTGCCGACTGTAAAATGAAATATAACATATACATGCCATATTATATTATAAGGTCGTAAACTCGTTAAGTACGTTGCACTAGCTCGGTCCATTCCGAAAATCAATTTTTTTTTCGCACAAATAACTAGCGCTTAATTAGCATGAATTTACACGACCAAAATTATAATTCAACTGAAATTAATCAATGAGCTGTGTTTTTACAGTTGCACCAATCCAGTCCCATACTATTGCCCGGCACTATAATATTAAAATTAACTAGATAAGCCTATTTTTTTATTTAAGCTAAACATTAAATAAATCATAACATAATAATTATCTATATAATATTATGCGTTAAAGATAATTAATTTAAAAAAAAACTTATCTAGATAAAATTGTGTTGATAATTCCCCACACTGTCCAAAAGAATCCGGGGCACCTTAGTTTATAATTGCGTCCCGTGAAAAAAGGTATACACGAATTGCGTCCCATTAATTTGGTTAGGTAGTAGAATTTTTATTCGTTTTCAGGGTTTCTTTGTGGTTTATTAATTATAAGGGAGCCTGTAATCCAATATTACGTTTCGATATATTATATTACGTGCATAATATTATAGATTACGATAATGGATGAATTTTGCTACCGATTCCTTGTTGATAAGCAATAATAAGCAAGTTCGTTTATCGTCATCGTGAGCAATACAAACACGGCCTCTATTCTACCTTTACAATATAATATCTGTAAATGTAAGTAAAATAAGAAGGTTAGATTTTGTAAAAAGCTAATTTTATAAGTATAGACCTAATTGTTGGCTGACATTTTGATGAATATCATTATTATTATTTATTTTATTATATTATGAACTATATTGATTTTGATTAGGTATATGCGATTCAGAGTGTATTTACTTTTTTACACGATTATACAGAACAAAAAATGAAAAATAATGGGTGATACCATATTAATATGTTCTATTGCAGTGCAATTATACCATAGTTCGTATCAAATACTATACTATTTATTTGTATTCGTATTAAGTTTTTACTTAAATAATCTGTTGGAAAAAAAACAAATAACAATTAGGTAAGTCCTGTGGAGACATAAACTTTTCTTTCCTACAAAGAAACTACCTTAAATTAGTACCCACACACCAATTTTTTTCACATTTTACACTAAACCTTTTACCCATTGTAAACGCAGGTGACTAAGCGAGTATAAATTATAAACTAGTATAGTCGTCTAGGTCTTGGAGACTGGAGTCATTGAAATCAGTGGCGGATCTAGGATTTTTTATAAGGTCCGTCTTATTCTGTATACTCATGCCAAGGGGGGTGCTATGGCAACTGAAATCCGTGACTGATTGGTAAGTTTTTTACTGGATTGTGAGTTTATGTAAACAAATAACCTAAATAATTACAATACAACTAAAAATAAAGTCAAAGTTAAGCAAACTATAAAACCAATGAGCTGAAATGCAAAAAAAGCAAAAATGAATGAACTTTTTAGTCTTTTTTTGCAGGGCTTTAAGGTAGAACACAGTGATGGGCTATCATTGATGGCTATTTGGAAAAATGAAAATCTGACACATCTGACTAGCAGCGTTCGGCAACTAATGGAACTACGGCGTCAAGGTCGTAGCCAGAAAATTATTTAGGGGGGGTAGAGTATAAATATGTTATATTATTTAATAAAATATGAAAATATAAAAATATAATTTAAATTAAATTAATCTTTATTTAAAAAATAATTAAATCTTATTTCAAAAAAATTTCGAGGGGGGTTTTAACCCCCCCCCTGCTACGGCCTTGTACGGCGTAATGAGTTGTGACCGGGCAGTCATGTACAAATTGTATTACCGATGACTAACCTGTTCTTTTTAATCATGCTTTTATTATTATGCATTATTTATTCATACCTAACCTACCTAGTTATTATGTGTTAATTTGTTTCAAATACTTTATTTAATGATTTATTAGTTGTATACCTAAAAAGTCTGGTACGGACCTACAGCAACGATCAAAGGGGAGAGGGGGGCAAATTTTTAAACACAGAAATACAATTACAAAACACATTTTATTCTAGAATTATAAATGAAAAAATGTTTTTTCCCAATTAGTATAATCTTAATGTTATAAATAAGTATGATTGATTGTGTATTAAATAACAAAGTCCAAAGTAAATCAGGACCTATAGAACTATAGAAGTATAAAAAAAATAGAGAAGTAATAGGTCGGAAGGTGTTTAAGCCCCTAGCCCCGTCCCCTACTGGATCTATCCCTGAACAAAATTATCTTTTAAACTTATATTTATTCACAAGTTAAATTAATCATTAGAACTCGATACCAGGACAATAATATACTCTTTAAGAAGACTCTCGATGATTTTTTCAGTTTTATTTTAATAGTTTATCGTTTATGCAAGGATTTATTACTATTGCTTATATAATACTACGTACATAATATTTTGGTGTGATTATTTTTTTCAATAACTTATTAATATGATACCAATTAAATATTAAAAGATATTACATTTTGAAACATTGAATTAATTAATACGAAGAATAAATGAAATTACAATTATGGTTATGTAACGTACTTACTACTTATATAGGTAAAGAATAAATAAAATAATAATAACAGTAGAATTTTGAGGGGGGGCATAAGAGTATGTTTAACCCTATTTATCTATTGGAATATGAGTATATTATTAAATAAGCGTGGGCGCGTGGCGGTCGACCACACCGTTAATATTTTTTTAGTGAGTGAAATTATACGTACCATTGTACCAATACCATACAGATATTATAATAAAAGTTAAGTATGTGTCACTAAATTAATCGTTAAAACGTTTAATTTAGAAAAATAAATTACCATTTATAAATTAGAATTGTATCTTATAACTTGTAACATGTATTTCTGTAAATTAATCTAAAATTGTAAAGAGTATAATATGTTATTCATATAATATGTACCTATGTATTTATTATTATTCTGCGTGTCAAAACACGATGACGATATTATGACCACATTTTTTTTTGTTCGGACTCACGTATTTTATGCATTCCAAGTTAGGAAAAAAAAATATGAAAATATGTGTCTATACCCCTGAGTAGTTCATTGTCCATGGCAATACATATTTAAGTCTAAAAGTACATTTAAACCTACAAAAGTATATGAAAACAAACTAACTAAACATCGACTCTTTCGGCGAAAACCACTCCGTATCACATTTAACCAACATAGACGTGGAAACGCTACATCTTCGAACTAAAAATATTATGATTTATAAAAAACCGAACCGAACTCAATATTTTTTGTTCATGTTCAGTTTGTTCATTGAGATTTTAAACCGTTAACACAGTCTACGTCTTACGCAACGGTTGCCAATTGCCATTGACGAGAGATATTATAATATTTTTACTTGATAAATGATGAATCCACAGATATAATATTATTTATTTATTTATTTATTTATAAATAATAATATGATACAACTGACATTGCAGATGATAGAGCTATTTGTATTTTTTTTATTCTTAAAATGCATTTACCTGTGGATGCCCATGCCCCCTTCAAATTTTTCTTTCTATAATTTGACTTTATTTGATTTTTTTATGAACATTCTTTTAAATTTTGATAACCAGCTTGTTTCATTTAAATAAACACTGTTTAATAAACTAATTAATGTAAATAATGTGATGGGCTTAAAAATAGAAAGATTATAGACTGCAGTCTTCAGGGAATTTACCTACCTACAATATATATATATTTTTTTTTTATTCTTAAAATGCATTTGACTGCAGGTGTCTATGCACCCCTTCCAATTTTTATTTTTGTAATTTAATTCTAGTTGATTTTTTTAATACACATTTTTTAAACTTTGATAGCCAGCTGGTGCCCTCCAAATAATCATTGTTTCAGTAACTAATTATTTTGAGTATTATTTTTGGTCAATGAATTTGGTGATTGTAAACTGCAGTCTTAAAAATGTGTTAAAAATGTACATTTTTTTTGTTAGACTATTCAAACATATTATTGGGTACCTTATTATATTTTAAAATTTATTAATTGAAACTTGCTAGACAACTACATTAGCTGAAACGAAAGTGGTAATCGGGAAGTGATTTCTTTTCAATTTTTGAAAATTTGAGTATAACATCAGAAGTATTGAGATGGTTACCTCGCTTTACTTGGGTCAATGTCAAATACACATTTGAGAAATCTTAGATATGTACATATTATTACTTAATATTAACTTTCATTTATAAATAATTGCTTGTATAGATCTAAGACCCGCCAACTATGGCCACTAGCTATTTGTAGGGGGCTACTGTTGGTTTGGATCAAGTATTTGTATGTGTGTGGCAAAGATTTTGTTACTAAAAATCCATTGTGGTCATCCATCCAGAAGCTAGCAAAGCCGGTCGTTGTGAACACTTTATCCTTACTCTATGGTACATTGGTACACTCAGAGCACGTATACGCAACAGACTACAGAGTGTGCACAACGCGCCACACCACTCCAACTTTCATATTGTTATCTACATACTTACTTAATTATAGTTTCATTTGTATCTGTACTCTATGTCTCTATGCCCGTTTCGTTACACTGCGTATAGTGACTTTGTGTATTATTTAGAAAAAAATAATAATTAAGATGAGTACATTTTTCAGTCAGAAGATAAGTACTCTGTCCAATTTTTCTGATGCCTCCCCCCCCCCAAAAAAAAAATAAAACCAAATACGAATACCAATTCGGCAATTCGATATTTTTTATCCACGACGATGATGGTTGCCAGACTTTTATTTTGAATTAATTCACATTTTACTATCGCACCACTGTCACAATATGAATAATGGTTTGTTTTCAATATAATATTTGACACCAACATCGATTTAAACGTATTAAAAAAACAAATAATTTGACACGTATTGTTTTTGATTAATTATGCCTAGTATTGTTCCAATACAATATTACTATAATAATATCATTAATATCATGTTTAGCAATGTAGTAGTTATTTTCGCCTTGACTCAGGGCAGAACTCAATGTTTAGTACCATATTAATATATTATTAATATTGTTTCAAAAGAAATAAGTCAGACTATGTATATATAATCGTGTATTATCAATGACAACAAATAATTATCACCACTGGTTATCTTGCAGTATTCTCATACAAATCGATGTGTCGCACGACTTTTTTTTTAGTTGGCGATTCGAGCGCGACAAGCGCAAAAATGATGCGATATCTCGATTCGTAAGAGAATTTTGCAAAAAATACGACTAGAGTGTTTATTTTTACATTCGAGATAATATTCTAAAAATAACTTTAAAAAAACCCAGATTTTCAAGTTAGAAAAAAAATTCCAAAAAAATCTTCATTGTGGCATCATAGTGAGTATGCGTATACTAATTACCTCACACACTTCAGAAACACCCTGTATACAGAGTAACAGAGTGTAACAGAAAGACCTGAAAAATGAGAAATTCAAAACTAATACGTGTAAACGTACGAAAACAATTATTAATTATTATCTTATGATTTACTTATGTCAGAAAATGTCGAAATTCCCAAAAATTATATTTTGAAATGAGTTATTAAAATTTAAATGAATTTATTAAAATAAAATATTTATATTTTAAAAAAACTATAAAAAAAATAAACTTCTGACTTATAAAAACATTTTTCATATTAATTTTTTTTTAATTAGGTTGGCAAATTGGTTACTTCGAATTTTTCCAAAAAAAATGTAACTAAATTTATATTTTTTTATTTACAGAATTAAGACATAAAAAAAATTAGACCGTTCTTCTAGCGTGAGTATAATCTATGTACGATTATTTAAATATTAATTAAAACAAGAATTATTTAATTTATGAGGTTTTTCTGTTACACCTTGTACAATGTACATACATATCAATACCTACACAAAATATGCGAAAAATTTCAATCAGTATTAATTTTGGATTTCGATCCTTCCCTGATTTACCTATGCGACATGGGTTACTACTTACTATTTATATAATAAAACATCAAATCGAAATTTCATACAGTATTACAACTTCCATTACTTTTCGTCTTCTCCGAAACAACGACAAAGCTACTCGAAAAACTACCTTAAAAACATAAAACGTTACACACTTTTGAACCGTATTATATTATTACGATGAAACAATTGCAATTTTACGGTGTTGTACGAACTGCTGAACTGCACATAGGTACTTACAACAATATTATAGGTAATACCTAATATAGCGGTGAACCCAGTTTTCGGAAAACGAACACTTTTCTAGAGCTTTTATGCTAGGATCGCGGATTCAGTAATTATTATAGAGACGTCCGAAAAAAAATACAACCCCCCGGTGTGACAGTTTATATAGTTGTGTACTTACCGCAGAAGCAGAGGAAATAACGTAAAACGCCAATAATTATTACTCTGCCACCACGAGTATACATACAAGACAAACAGCCGCGTTTTCCCCATGGAGTTAACTAAATAGGAAACCGGGAAACTCTGTGGCCCGCTCTGTATAACATTGGTAGGTATGTATACGACATTCTGGTCTGCAGTCCAGCTCACCCGGCTGGCGCCACATTAATTTTCCACTCGGTCCTGATAATATATCGTGTGCCCTTGGTTTTCGAGTAGTAAACAAACCGCTCTCCTGTGCTGATAATATAATGTATTACTCACAGCATATCAGGCTGAATCAATAATATTCCGGTCTTTCTATACGTCGTGTTCACATACACTATAAATACTAATCAAACCTCCTCTCTCCTAGGGTAGGACTGGGAAACTGTGCTACTTTTATACTTGTATAACTTAATAAACATAAGTAGGTACTTACCGTTGTTTTAGTGGATATACTAATACTATGATAGACTAAAAAGTTAAATCGAATAAATGAAAAATGAGGGTTACGTGAATGTTCGTATAGGGGGACGTCGATTATCGAAGATTATGTTCTAAATCAAATCCACGAACTTAAAACTGCAACCGGTAATAATTTATAATCGAGGTCCAGATAAGTGCTGATTCTCATTTCATCATGTCAATAGAGTTGAAATTATAAGCGTTGCACAACTTATAGTATGCACCTATTATACACATTGCTGAAGTGTTCAGTGTTGTGTTACCAACATTTTTGTTATACGTGCAACGCATTGGGTAAGTGCCTATGAAACAAAAGATATGACTTCGCAACATGATGCGGTTTGAATATAAATTATAATTTATACAGAAAGTTTGGGATTTCAGACTTTTGTCTGGAACATCACCTCGTTTCCTCTGAGATTACCCAGCTGCAGGTTTAGTATTTTTTTTCGCTTTTAAATAGGACAATCGACCAGACTGTATATAGGTCAGCGTATAAAACTGTATCTACTTTTTTATGTGGACGCGGATGAAATGTATCATCTGTTCGGGCGTTTTTAAGAATTCAAATATAAATTTAGTTAGTTAGACTCGATTACTCTTGGAATTTGATTTTTAGATATTTTATTAAATATAGAATTTCAGTTCTTAAATCGTTGTTTTTAAAATCAGAACTAGGTACAATTAAACCCCCATATGATGATAAATGATTTATTCATGTTGATGTTATATAATCATGTTCTAGAGGATATTTTGTTGAGAGTCATTATGTGAGGTGGGTAGTTAAACCAAGTTCTAGAAATTGTATCTCATACTTTTTGAGAACCCATCGTTGATCCTGCTAAATATTCTATAGTACCTAACATCAACCATTTCATTCTTGTCTTCATCAATATTTTTCTCAAGTCTCGACGATTGACCTTCTTATAAAGTATGACAAATGATAAATAATTAGGACCCGGATATAAGTTTTTGATGACTTTTGCATTTTTTTTTAAACATGCTCATAAGCTCTGGACATCATGCAAGTTCCATAAATCGCTCTGGAGTTAAACTGCATTGTTATGCCATATTTATATTTGTGCAATTTATAGTGATTATTGATTAGTGTTTTCTTATGAAGTAATATTATTTTAGTTATGTACAGGCGTACAGCAGCTTCTTCTATAGAGGAGTTTGTTTTTATTTATAATTTCTATGATATATAATATAGGTACCTATTGTATCAAAATCAAATCCCCCTCTGAAATGACTCATTTGTTGACTATTCTTTTTGTCGAAGTTTTGATTTTTCAATTGAGTATATAATTTAGAGAAAAAAATAATATATATTATTTATTATTATAAATTCTCAAATTATTTTGATTATCTTAAGTGATTAAAATTAAAATATACAATAACTGTAGAAACTAAAAAGAATAAGTAAATAATTTGATTTTAATTACAGATACTTTAAAAAGTAAAAACGCAGAAGTTTAAAATTTAAAAATTTAAAAATTATTTGTCCAATAATTACTTTTCTTAAAAGTATTTAAAATAGGTACGTATTGACTGTTGACGTATTGTCGTATTCGAGTAACTAAAAAGTATTTAAATACTTTTACTAGTTGTATTCAAGTACTTTCAAGTACTATCAAGACTCCATTATATTATTTTTAACTTTATACGAATTAATATTATGCTTAACTGAAAATTTGAATATATTTGAAAATATAGTTTTTATCAATATTAGTAAGGATTTTTCTTGTCCGATGGTTGGAATTACTGTCTTGTTTTCCGAAGCTTATCAAGCACATCTCTCTTATCATATTTCGGACAACTGCAGCAGCTGATCTCCCGATGCCAATGAGTATACGATCTCCCCGATAAACGAGTCATTGGCGCCTGCCGTTAGCATGCTGTCAACTTGTTATCAATTTCCCGCGTCGTTTGTTTGGGCAATGATAGTCCTTTTAAATGTCTTTAGTTTTATACAACAACTTACCGTTGTCTGCTTGAGTGCTTAATTTATATTTTGAATTACATATTATATAGTTGAAGTATGGATTTGGAATTCCAAGATGTTCGTGCTGAGGTTAAGGGTATTATGGTAAGTAGTATTTTCCATTGTAACTGTCATTGTGGTTTGATTAAATTGTCACCCTATGCCATGTAGGTAGTTATCTTTTTAATGAAGAATATTTGAACAGTAGAGGACATATAAATGCTTTGCTGTCATTCAAAAAGTGATCGAATGAAAATTATTAAGATTTTATTTTGAAATTTAAAATTTGTTTTACCTAGGTACCCCATAATTATTTAATTATTTCACTTGGTCAAATTTTTGGATATTTAAATCACAACATAGTTGTAAACATGCTATCAGTGATCGAGTGAAAAAAGCTAAAATTATAATGTTACATACAATTTATAATTAAAAAAAAAATTATAAAAATGTTCACTCGATCATTTTTTGTGTGACGACGACAATATTTTAATCTTATGAACTGATCATGTTTACACAACATTATTTAAAATAACATATTTTTATAAATACCAAAGTCAACATGTTAATTGTGATCATTTTTATTAGATATAACTTTCTCATACCTAACTGAAATAATTTTATATATTTGTTAACAATAAGAAAATAAAATTAATGAAAACCAATTTATCTAGAGATAAACTCATTTTTAAAGAATAGTAATGGTATTGGTACTAAATTCTTTTTTGGGTTAAGTTATAGATAAAAGGTAACTTAAAATTTGATATTTTTATATTAGTCACACACCTTTATAGGTAGCTCGTATCCGCATATATTTGTTATTAAAAATGTACATTATCAGAATCTGATAAATTCATGAATATGAATTTTCAGTGTACCACAAAATTAGATAGTAATTATGTCTTTATTTCTTGCAAAACAATATAATATTACATTATGGATATAAAAGAAAGTTAGTTACCTACAAAAACTAACCGTAGTTAGTTACATCTGTGTCTAAGATCCAGATATAGATTATAGGGAGAGCTACAATTGATTTGGGCAAGGGAATTTAGCCAGTTATTTTTTAATATAAATGGTTGACATTGGTTACTCGAGGTCCGAGGAGATGAAGTATAAGCATGTATCAATTTGTTGCATTTACATGGCCTCGATCAAAAATATTATCTTAAAATCAAATAAATGTTTGTACATTATATACTCAAAAACCTCAGATATTGTTTTTAGGGATATCAGAAAAGAGATAGACCTATATTTGCAAATGAGCAAAGCCTGTGTATCCAGCTAGTATAAATATAAATGTTTTTTATTTTATTTGTTTTAAATTATGAATAAATTATAATGCATAAGTAGGTACCTATTCTTGATTTTAACTATGTATGTATTCATTTTAGTGTACTGGACGACTAAAATTCACTGAGCAAAATATTGTATTTAAAAATGTAAAAACTGGCAAAGTAGAACAGTTAACGTCTTCTGATATAGAATTTGTTAATTGGCAAAAATTAGTTGGTACATGTGGTATCAGAATATTTTTGAAAAATGGTAATCTTCATCGATACAGTGGCTTCAATGAGTCTGTAAGTTTGATATTACTTTTATATGGATTTTATATGGATTAAAAAAAATTACTTTTTTATTTTACAGGATCAAGATAAAATTGCCAAGTATTTTAAAAACACATATCGCTTGGATATGTTGGAAAAAGAATTAGCCATTAAAGGCTGGAACTGGGGTAGTACTAAATTTAATGGATCAATATTGAGTTTTGATATTGGTAATCTGACTGCTTTTGAAATACCTTTAAACAATGTATCGCAATGAACTACTGGCAAAAATGAAGTAACATTGGAATTTCATCAGGTAATCAAAAAGAATATTTTTAATCATACAGAGACAACTTAACTATTTGTCCCAATTCTAAAGAAATAAACTACATTTTTCAGCATAATTTTAATATTACGTATCAATTTAAACTGTTAAATAATGTACATTTGCTTAATTAGTAACATAATATTTTTATTGTAGAATGACGAAACACCAGTCAGTCTATGTGAAATGAGATTCCATATTCCATCAGCTGAGCTTGCGGGTGACCAAGATCCAGTAGATGCATTCCATGATCAAGTAATGAAGCAAGCCAGTGTTATATCAATATCTGGTGATGCGATTGCTATATTCAGAGAAATGCAATGTCTTACTCCTCGGTGATTAATATTACAGATATAATTTAATATTTATTCTGAAAAATTAGTTATATTGACATTTTAAATATTATTTTAGTGGTCGTTATGATATAAAAGTTTTTCAAACATTTTTCCAACTTCATGGTAAGACATTTGATTACAAAATTCCAATGACTACTGTTCTCCGATTGTTTATATTACCACACAAAGATGGTCGTCAAATATTTTTTGTAGTCAGTTTGGATCCACCTATTAAACAAGGTCAAACGAGATACCATTATTTAGTATTATTATTTAATATGGAAGAGGAAACATCTATTGAACTCCCATTCACTGAGTAAGTTCAAAATAAAAATTAATTGTTGACTTAATATTAGTTTATTATTTATACCATCATGAGGTTTGTTCTTTGTCATATGAACATTTTTTTAAATTAATTTTTAGTGAAGAAATAGAGGAAAAATATGCAGGAAAGTTAACTAAAGAAATATCTGGTCCTACATATGAAGTTCTTGCTCAAGTCATGAAAGCCATTGTCAATAGAAAAATAACAACACCAGCCAGTTTCAAAGGGTAATAACTTAATGTTATTAACAAATTATGAAATGCATAATCCTTAAAAATAAATATATAATGTAATGATGTTCTTTTATCAAAGAATAATCAATATTTCAGAACCTAAGTTTTTGAAGTTCATTACTGTTGTGTATGACACCGTGTGTTTTTAAAGTGTATTTTGATACATACAAATTAAATTTCTGATAAGTAATTATTTAGTTAAAATTATTTAAAGTTTAATAAGCTTAAACTTAATCTGCTTAATGAGCAGAATAATGAATCAACATTTTCTGAAACCCCTATGCCACTCCACTCTTAGTCTAAACATTAAATAGGTACTTATAATTTATGAGCCTACTAATCCAAAATTCAAAACTTTGATTTCTAAGTACAGAATATGTGTGGAAGAAGAATTTAAAAATATATATCGTGATTCAAAAAATTAAAAATGTTGTTTTGCTTACAACTTAAATGTATGTAAAAAAATATATATTTTCAAAAACCTGAATAGTCAATGAAATTATGAATGTTCTTTGATAAAAGAATCTTTCAGTATCTGTATTGGAAAATCTACAATCCACTTACAATTTTGTAGTTACAAAGTTTTTTTTCTAAAACATCATTATAAAATCAATAAAAAAGATACAGCTATGGCCTTAGTCATAGCATTTCTTATGATTTCTGGCCAACTGTGTAGTCTTCTGGTACTCTGTATGTATGTTCATTAATTAAATGTATTTGTATCACATTGAAATATATAGTTTCAATTAATTTTGGCAACTGATACTCACAGTTATATTTGTATTTAATAATATTATTGCTATAATGAGAGAATTCTTTTTGGAAATTGTTAATCATTAGTAAAATTCTGGAGAGTAGCATATAAAATATCTAGTAAATAATTAATTATGCATTAAATAAATACTGATTTTTATTTGTATTTGACAGAAAAAAAATACAAGAAATATTTAATTGTTTTTAAATATTAAATATAAGTAATTTAGTATGAGTTGTTTTTTGGTTAATAATTGTCAATTTTTGGTCAAAATTATTAATTTGTTTTGCTTCAGTAATTTATAGTATTTACTATCTATTATTTATTAGCATTAATTAAATATATATTATGTATTAATTCTTATACATTTTGTAATATTGTAACAAAATTAAATTGTTATATTTATTATTTTTTTAGTCACTCTGGAACATCAGCAATTGGCTGTTCATATAAAGCTGCTGCTGGCTATGTTTATCCACTTGAAAGAGGCTTCATTTACATACACAAACCCCCTATACACATACGATTTGAAGAAATTTCCAGTGTTAATTTTGCTAGAGGCGGTGGTAGTACTAGGTCTTTTGATTTTGAAATTGAGCTGAAAAATGGAGTTATACATACTTTTAGTAGTATTGAAAAAGAAGAATATGGAAGTCTTTACGATTTCATTAATGCCAAAAAGCTAAGAGTGAAAAACACTGGAAAATCAGTAATACAATTAAGTGATTTTATTTTATATTTTTAAATTAATTATTAATATTTAAACATTAGGATAAACCTGCTTATACCGGAGATGACTATGGTGATTCTGATAAAGAAGCAGAACCTGATGCTTATTTGGCCCGAGTTAAACGTGAAGGACAAGAACGTGATGAAGATGATGATGATTCAGATGAAAGTACAGATGAAGATTTCAACCCCGAAGGACAAGAGAGTGATGTCGCTGAAGAGTATGTTTTATTGAAGAGGAAGTCAGCGCACTATTTGTTTTCTCTCTTACACCCGTGCGCAACATAAACAAAACATTTTTAGTAGAACTCACTCAATTTTGCCTCTAGAATAAAAATACCTATTTTAAAATTAATAAATTACAATATTTCGAACAGCAGGACTGCCTTTTTTTCATTATTTTGATTATTACTCAATGTATTTATAAATAACTACCATTTCAACATTTTAAATGACCTGTTACTTTAAAAAAACGCACTGTCTTGTACACTAAAATATTCTCATATTTTATAGTATGTATTTTTATTCTAAAATCAAAATTAAATGAGTTCTACTCAGACGTGTAGTGAGAGAGAAAACAAATGGTGCACTGAACAATCCTCTGTTTAACCCTGTTTTGAAAATTTAAACATGTTGTTTCTGTTACAGGTTTGATAGTAATCCATCATCAACAACAGAATCAGAATCTGGAAATGAGGAAGGTGGTGGCAGTGACAAAAAGAAAGAAAAGAAAAGGAAGGATAAAAAACCTAAATCAGCGAAAACTATTGTAAGTTTGAACAAAAATAAAGGTATTGTTAGGTGTAAGTTTAGAATGTAATTACATTTACATTATAATTAAAATTAATCTTTTCAAAAACTTGTTACTATAATAGAAACTATTAACTAATATTTTTACTCCCTTGATTACATTATTAAATAATATTTTTTCTTTCTTTTTTGTTGCCAGAAATTTTTTTTTATCCATTTTAATGAACCTAATTTGTTTCTATCACTTTCGGGTATATTATATTATTAACTGTATGTTTAACTAAACTAAATTTACTTTTGAAGATTTTAGCATCTTGATTAGAGGTTTTTGTTAGGACAAAGATGTCCCCAATTGTAGAATTAATTGTTAAGTTTTCAAAATTCAGTTGATTGAATGTGAAATTGTCGTTCATTATCAGTTCTTGAATGTTATAGCACTTAAATGTGACCTTTTAGCTCTTAAATGTCAACTAAAAATGATAGATATTCTTTGAAAATGTACATTAAAATAGTGTTTAAATTTTTAATAAGCAAAATAGCACTAAGAATCATAAATATGCAAAAATAATTTAAATAACATTTCATGTATGACATCAAGGAAATATAAATAAATTTGTACTTTTAGATTTTTATGCCTTTCTAGAAAACATATCTTGTTAACTAGATTAATAAAAGTTATTATTAATATTCTAAACTTATAAATCATCAAACTTAAACAACAACAAATGATTAATATACATAAAAAAATTTTGAAGAAGAAGCTCTGTCTCCATGGAACCTCCAATGTGCGCATGCTTATGTGCATAATATAAAATATTATTACACTAATTATTCAAATCTTCTTGTCATAGAGCTAGTACTAAAGATTTATTTTAACTGTTATTTGTGTTATTTTTATTTAGTCGGAAAAACCAAGAAAGTCAAAAAAATCGAAGAAACCTGATGATGGTAGACCAAAACGAGCTGCAACAGCGTACATGATATGGTTTAATGAAGCTCGTGAAGAAATCAAGTCTGATAACCCAGGAATTTCATTTGTTGATATAGCAAAAAAAGGAGGTGAATTATGGAAAAAAATGTCAAACAGTGATAAATCGGTAAATAATTGCTTTTATTTAAAATTCATTAATAGCCCATATATTAAGACATATTATACATCATTATTAAAAAATTGTAATCATATAAATTGATGATTTCATATCTTTAATATTATTAAAAACAGGTGAAGTATAGATAAATAATAACTATAATTTATATTATTATAAGTTATTAATTAAAACACAGATATCAACCATGGATGTTGAGAAAATAATGAAAATGCTGAATATACTCAATAGCGTTTATCGTCTTCGATAGACGTGGGTAGATGGAAACTCCAAAGATTTTGTTTAGGGAACCCCAGACATCTAAAATTTAAATTATACAAATTGTTGTTTTGTAATATAGCTTTTACAGTTATATTGTTTAAGTTATACTTTTAGTATTCTACCCTTTATGTATTAAATATAACTCACTATAAAATTGTCTATGAATATGCTTTACTTAAAAGGTTTATTTATAAATTTGATATAAATCTGCAATTGTGTCCAATTTACCAATTAATTACAATATTACATAATGACACTAATCAATAACTACCCACATAGAATTATTATTTTCTGGATTTTAAATATTAAGATGTGTTCAATAGCATTTGTTATTTCTGTAGAAATATGAAGAAAAAGCAGCTAAATCTAAAGAGGAATATATTGAAGCTATGAAAGAATTCAAAGAATCTGGACGAGGAGCAGAATCATCCAAGGATTCTAAGAAAACGCCCAAGAAACCTTCACAGAAGAAAGCAACACCTGTTAAAAGTGGTTCATTCATTTCAAAAGAATTTATTGGGTCTGATGATGACTCATCAAGTGATGATAATAGCAAGAATAAAACAAAATCTGAAAAGGTAAGTTAATTATGATGATAATAAAAAAACATTAACTGATTCGTTATTCTACACATACTGCGTAGGGTGTTTTTATTTATGTAATTTAATTTAAATTGAATTACAATAAGCTAAAATAATACTCTATACTCAATCATAATACCTAAAATTAAAAAAATTCAAATCAATGAAAAACAAATATTTTAATGTAGATGTTGATTGATATTCTCAGTTAACACTTAGAACTTATGTTTGACTTTTAAAAATCTTAATTACCAATTATTGTTTATTATGAATAGGGCTCAGAAGCTATAAGAACTACTAAAGAAAAAAACTGTAAAATATGCATGAAAAAATGTCAACTATGCAAAAAATGTAATCAAAATTCTAAAAAAACTATTTTATGTCTGTGTCTATGCTAGTACAGACAATTGAGCATAGATTTACTTTACCCAAAGTTGAATACATTAAATACAATTTAAATAGAGAATATACATAACTTTATTTTATGTCAACACTGATGATTATAATTTTTGAAATTACAATTAGTAATCAACCTAACTGAATCGACTAGTGTGAACTTAACTTCTATGCCATGAATCTATCTATTGTGAATTATCTAAAGTTTGAGCCTTTATTTATTTAGTCATTGCAAGGATATATAGTGAAAACGGTATCCCATTTATCTAGTTTCATGATATTTCTGTACAATTCATGAAATCTTTCATTTTGTTGATGTGTGCAGGATGTCACTATGGTTTACCATTTAAAATATAGCTTATATTTCATGTGTTATCCTTGAATGGTGATTCTTCTTCACATTAAGCTTTGGATACTATTTAATTTATTAATTTTTCTCATTGTGTTAGTATAAATAAAGATAATTTATAATATTTTATGTAACTCATATTAAGGATTTATTCTAATGACGTACCTACGTTATAATTACTATGTTGTAATTACATATGTATACATATATTACATATACTCCTGCATTATAATAATTTGTTATTAATTAAACTATTTTATTTTTCTAGAAATCTTCTGATGATTCAAGCGATGATAAAAAATCACCGGTCAAATCTAAGAAAACAAAGAATGATACTTCTAAATCAAAGAAGGAAAGGGTAATTAAATTTTTTATCCAACTCGTATTAACTTCTATAAATGTTTTCAATGAAAACTTATGAGAAATCTTGTATTGAGTTTTCAAATCTTGCATTTAAGTAGAATAATTTTTATGAAATTCTAAATAAGCTTCTAACACAAAATAATTTGCAAATATTTATAATTTTGACGAATTTAATCAAAATTTTAACTTCAGGGCTCATAAAAACTTATTGTGGATGAACGCTCAAATTTTTTTTTTATTTCCATTAATAATAACTTATGAAAAGCCTTGTATTACATTTTCAAATATTTTTAAGAAACATTTTGTACAAATAATAATAAAAAAAAAACTAATACAAATCAAAATTTCCACATAAATATCTCAAAAAGAGTCAAATTAATTATAAAATGAAATGGTGTATGTAGAAATGGTAATATAAACATCTTGTGATGTTTGCTAAATGGCCAAGCCTACACTGATTATGTTTAAGTATTTCTAAGGCTTAACTTTTCAGTCTTCTCAAAACAAATAAACATTGTCTTATTAAATAGTAGGTAGTATAGTATTGTAATATAGAAGACCATAGAGTTTTCAATGGAAAATTATGTTAGGCAGTCAATATTTATCCAAAAACTAAATGAAGACGTAATTTTTGTGGGAGCAATGTACCCGTGGTTGCTTGGTGGTCCAATACGGTCCTGCAGAGACCACACTATTACATCTAATTATTAACTCGTGTTGGAATAGACACAATATCTCAGCCAAGTAAATAAGTGCTCATTTTATTTCAATGCTGGTTATTATAATTTTTGAAATTACAATTAGTAATCAACCTAACTGAATCGACTAGTGTGAACTTAACTTCTATCCCATGGATCTATCTATTGTATATTATCTAAAGTTCTAGCCTTTATTTATTTAGTAATTGCAAGGATATATAGTGAAAATGGTGTCCCATTCATCTAGTTTCATGATATTTCTGTACAATTCTTAAAATCTTTCATTTTGTTGACATGTGCTGGATGTCACTTTGGTTTACCGTTTACAATATAGCTTATATTTCATGTGTTATCCTTGAATGGTGATTGTTCTTCACATTAAACTTTGGATATTATCTCATTGTGTTACCTAGTATAAATAAAGATAATTTATAGTATTTTATGTAAATCATATTAAGGATTTATTCTAATAATGAACCTATGTCATAATTACTTATGTTATCAAGACTCCTGCTCATAATAATAATTTGTTATGAATAAAACTATTTTCTTTTTATAGAAATCTTCTGATGATTCAAGCGATGATAAAAAATCACCCGTCAAATCTAAGAAAACAAAGAATGATACTTCTAAATCAAAGAGGAAAAGGGTAATTAATATTTTTTATCCAACTCATATTAACTTCTATAAATGTTTTATTGTAAATATGTCTAGGCGTCTTCTGATGGTTCAAGTGAAGAAGATAAATCAACATCTATGAAAAAAAGTAAAAGTGATTCCGAAGATGATGATGAGAGTAGTGGAAGTGCATCAGATGCTAGTGATTCCGATTAAATATTTTTTATTTGTCTAAACATGCAACAAATTATAAGCTTTTTTTTTGTGTATAATAATAATTTTTTTTAATTACAAAATTCAACAAAACATAATAATGATCTACATTCAGATTTCATAAATCTTGTTATTTATACCTGAGTATTAGTATTATGTTTATTACTATATCGACTAATGGATTAATGGAATTATGTGCAGTTTATTCATAAATAAACTACAAACATTCTATGATATTTATATTTACCTTTTTATATTTTTCTGAATTCCTTTTACAAAATGTTTTGAATTGTATAGTTTTTCATTATTAGCTATCATTATGGTAATATTTTACAACTCTTAAATATTTAAAATACCTAGATACGTTATTCATTAATTACTATAATGGTCATAATTTAATTACCTATTTAAATAACTAACAAGTAAATACAAAATGTTTATAGTGGGTACTTTCTTCGTTTCACAACAATTAAAAAATAAAATAAATTTAATGATAACTGAAAATAAATGTTCCTTAAGTAGAAATCATTTAATCTTCCAATCATTACTTAATATCTAATATTCCATACTATGGTTACTTTCTGGGGAATATAGAAGATGTCAAGTTTAATTGAATTTATGAAGCCAAAAGACTTGTCCTATTTTTTGGCTACCAGCATGTTATCTTTTATGTTGATATATATTGATAGAATGTATCCCCCACCCCAAATTATTTTCTCGTTGCGTCGCTGAATACCACTGATAAATTTCATTCCTATAGTAATACCTACCAAATTACCTAATTATTATAGTCTTATGCAATGGACAAAGGTAAACTGGGTTTCAAATCCCATTTATACCATAAAGATACAAGGTTGGTTTTTTATTGAAAAATAATGAGAAAGAAATGGTATTTAATTATGTAAACGTAACATAAATAAAACTGTTTAGGGCTGATTGCAAGATGTTATAATTCTTAATAATATTTATATGAAAATAAAAGTTGCCAATTTCATGATAGGCAGTCAACAGGTGTTATCATTATTGATATAAATAGAATATTATTTATCTCGACGGGTGTTGTTGCTGACCATGATTAGAGGTATTTAATCGTGTTGCTGACCATAGACCTATTAATTAGTTAAACCATAAAGCATAGTCCTGAAACTACATGTAGTAAGAGTTAGACAAATTATTATCAATTTTAATATTTTACATACCTTTCTACTTATAAAATTATTATTACTTGTAAAGTTGTAACACTGAGATCTGAGACAATCACAAACATGAAAAATCAACAATTTGGTGCCCACAATCTATATATATTATACAATTTTACAAACTTTAGTCATACAAACTGAAAAACATAATATTATACATTTTTATTTTAAAACGTGTCAACCTCAATCAATAATTGAAAAGCATATTTTATATTTAATTTGTATTTCTGCATACATCATTATATACCAGGAGGAGTTCCTCCCCAGTGATGTAAGTACAGGGTGGGTTTGGTGGCCCTGTGCCTAAACTCAAAATTTAAATTACCTTACTCGGTATTTACCAGTAGGTTATAATAATTATATTTTTGTAATCATTTCTTATAACATATTTTTTAAACAATTTATGAAATATATAATAATTTTTAGATGTATATGTGTATTGATTTATCGAGTGTCGTGGTGTGGCACAGTCTTGTATTGAGTTTACAAATCTTACATATAAGTAGAAAAATTTTTATGAAATTCTAAATATACTTCTAACACAAAATAATTTGTAAATATTCATAATTTTGACGAATTTAGTCAAAATTTTAACTTCAGGGCTCATAAAAACTTATTGTGGATGAACGCTCAAATTTTTTTTTTATTTCCATTAATAATAACTTATGAAAAGCCTTGTATTACATTTTCAAATATTTTTAAGAAACATTTTGTACAAATAATAATAAAAAAAAAACTAATACAAATCAAAATTTCCACATAAATATCTCAAAAAGAGTCAAATTAATTTTAAAATGAAATGGTAATATAAGCATCCTGGGATGTTTGCTATATGGCCAGGCCTACACTGATTATGTTTAAGTATTTTTTAGGCTTAACTCTTAAGGTCTTCTCAAAACAAATAAACATTGTTTTATTAAATAGTAGATAATACGTAGTATTGTACTATAGAGGACCATAGGGTTTTCAATGGAAAATTATGTTAAATATTTATCCAAAAACTTAATAAAGACGTAATTTTTGTGAGAGCAATGTCCCCGTGGTTGCTTAGTGGTCCAATACGTAGGACCTAGGTAGGTACCTAATGTTGTGCCATTCAACAAGGCCTATGTCATATGTTATGAATTAGGGCTCGGAACTTAATGCACTTAAAAAGTACTAAATATGCATGCTCTTATGCGCTTAAAAAAGTACAAATATGCTCCAAAAATATGCACTTATATTTTATTTTTTTATACAAAATTTTCATGTTTTTCTGATAACAAAAACTTTACAGAAATATTCTATAAAATTATAAATATGGAAAAAGCAAAGTAATAAAAATAATTTTTATTTTTAATTTTTTATCATAATTTAAACAACAAAAAAATTATATAAAAATGCCTTCAAAATGTTCCTTGAATAAAATAAATACGTATAAGTCGGAACTGACAATAATATCTCGGCAGTAGGTCTATTAATGCCATCAGTACATCAACAATAATCATTGAATTATTTCCTTAGAAAAATATTTATAGAAAATCATCGTATTTCTATTGCAGCTGTTTCTATTTTATATTCATTTAATATTTATATAATATTCTATTTTAGATAAAGCAAGCTGCAGTTATAATTTATAAATATTTATACATTATATTAATCAATAGAAGAAAAACATTGTTTTTGATACCAAATGGAAATTTAAAAAATACGATACAAGAATATCTAATAAATTCTTTTAATATGAATCTATTTATTTTTTAATTTACTAATCTCCATATATTATCATTTATAAAATATACTCTAAAAAAATGTAAAATGAATAAATATGCTCTAAACTCTAAAAATCATTAAATATTCAAAAATATGCACTATAAACTTTTGATATGTTTTTCGTAGTGTCTTAGAATGAATTTCTAGCTCACTTAGCAATAAATCTAACGGTCCAAAAAAAAACATGCAAATGCAACAACTTTCGAGCCCTAGACTTATGATTAATGTACCTGCTATTCATTTAATAATTTAAAATATTTGGATGCGTCTACATTGACACACAACAACTATCATGTACTAAGTACAGTGATATACACAATAAATTTCAAGAGTCCATTTTATTGGATAGGTACCCTGAAAAGTACCTACTTACAACTATTGATTTTTTAATATAATCATAGGCACAATTTAGGGGAAATTTGGATGAATTAGCAACGTGGCGTGGCTATTGTAAGCTCTTCCGATTTTAATGACCTGTAAAAGTATAAGCTCTTCCGGTTGTAAACTCTCCAGTACTATACCTGACGAGTACATTGAACATTTAAACTCATCCAAGACTGTAATAACATTTATTTATTTATTAACGGGCTTGGAAGATCAATTGAATAAAACAAATAACAATTTATAGTAATAAATAAATATGGACAATACAACATAACAATCATTTAAGTAAACAAACAATAGAATTGATCAAATAAACAAATGGTAATTGTAATTAAAAAATTAAAAAATAATAAGGGTAAAAAACAGATTGCAGTACAAATTATCAATAAAAACCTTTTAACCGAAGCTAAGGAACCTACTGCTCACCGTACGGTGAATAGTGTTATTCCTATCAAACATTATAATTTATAATTATATCATAATAATTTTATTATTATTATCATATGACCTTTATTTAATGCAAAATCATAATAACTTTAATATTATGTATTATTACTGCTACTTGTTAACAGGAAAATTAGAATAAATAAATAACTTCATATAAGTATATAACAATTAACAAATATGAGTTATCGAATCTAGAATACAAATAGATAAGTATGTAAGTATGTTATAATACATGTATTAGAATTTAATGTTTATAGTAATATGAACATTTTATTTTTTAAAATGTTATGTAGGCACTTGCATTTTAATTTCATAAAAAAAGACATTTTTTTAAATTATAGTAAGTAATATAAATAATGATCAATTTGTGCCTTGGTGAGGTGCGGTCGTACGCTCAATCTGCGGCAACGCTCTGAGCGTACGTACCAGCCGTCGTTGCTAGCACTCGGATGGGTGACCATCCGGGTTTTTAGCAACACATCCTTGCTCACATACAAACGTGTTCCAAACAACCACCCCCCCCCCTACACAGGCGTATGACCTTAGTAGTTGAAGCCTTAATCAAAAAAAAAAAAAAAATAATCAATTTAAAATTAGATTACATTTTTATAATTATATGAACATACAGATTTAAAATAAACTCAAGGTACTATTTTTTTTGTAGCTAGTAGATAGGAAGGTATACGTATACCTGCACGGTCGGATACGGAATAAGCCCAAAGAGTTACAGAGTCGAACTCAGTGGGCCGCGTAAAATTTGTGCCGGCTTAGGTATATATGGGCAAAAACATTTGAATCTAGCAAATTCTGAACAGTAAAATATGACTAATAATAAATAACATATATCTTATTAAAAATTGGGCGAGTTAAAATCCAAAAAGTCGGTGGGCCGATACCATGGCTATCCGCGCTGTCAGTAGTAAATACGTGGTTTCTGGTAGAAAATTATGCCTAAAGTTAATACTTTTGACTTTTGAGTGATAAAAACGGAAAATTTTCAACATTACCAGGTTATTACCTTAAACAACCAGTTTGAAAACTAAAAGCAGTTTGGTATCAAATGTAATCCCTTTTTATTATTATTGAAATTCTACTTACATATTTCTCTATTAATTATTAAAACGATATTTAACCATCATATTTAAAAAAAAAACAATTTAAAAAAACCGCCACCATTCCATTCCAAATGACCTGGGTGGCTATAGGTATCTATTTCTATGATTAGGGCAGGACCTTGTGATTTTTTATACGTAGGCTAAACTTAATTTTGGGGTTCCTTTTATCATAATGATGTCAAAAAATACCGCCTATTTAACGAGTGTCCTCAATGCCGCCCCTAAATAAGCGTACGAACTAGGCCGTCGGGCCTACTCCCGGACATAGAGCCATACGAAAAGCAAAATGGCGCCCCTGTGTATGATAATACAAAATTCACTTTGGAATAAAGTTAATTAGTATTAAATTGGTTATTCACGTCATCATCGTAATGATATAATATTATTATCTTATGAGTTGTATGTTTTCGAGCAAACCGCCATAATGCGATGCTGTTGAAATCGGGTGATAAACGGTATAGGTACCCAGGTAGGTAGGTAATATCATTTTGCCATAATAATTATGTCGCGCGTTATCTGCTCTCAAAGTCGACCGGACAGGCGTGGGGAGCCAGGTGCCGCTGTTACCGAACCGCGTGGCAAGTGAACTTCGATAACCGAACACTTTATACCGCGTCTATGTAACATTGCATTAGTACCTATTGTTATCGCGAGCAAACGTCAAAGCCGAAAGCGCATCAGTCCCGTCTCGTCGCGCGAACGAGTCTTGTCGTTGTCGTCCGGCTTCTAGCGCGTCACTATAAATTATTTTCCTCGTTCGTCGTCTGTACGTGATAATTATAATAATATATCCGCATACGTATTACCGTGGCAATTAATTTACCGTTTTTTGATATCCACATAATCACCGTTTAATCCACCAACACGAGCTGCAGCGAAATGCAGTCCAAAGCGCGTCTGCTCGAAGATGAATTTTCCGAACGTAAGCAATCTCGTATTGTATAATGCTATAAGAATAAATTAATAATTATACCAGGCTATCGTATTATAATGTAACTGCTGATACCTATCTATGTGTATTATGTAGGTACATATTATTATTATAGTTGTGTATTTCTGGGGTTAGGCCTAAGTGATGTACCTATCTCCCCCATCGAGCCTTCTTTGTTTCCATAATTAATTTAATATATATATATATATTAATTATAATTTAAAGGCTTTAACTATATAGTATTAGCAGGCCCGTTCAGGTTACTATTATTATTTTTTAGTTTGCATAAAATGAAGGGTAACCTATATATTATAAGCTTTTTGTAGATTATTTTACCTTATGTCGTTTGTTTAATAGAGAAATCCGCTACTGTGGAAGACAATTTTCACCCAATCTTGAGTAGGTACCTATAACGTGTAGTAGATGTAAATCTTGAATGTATGTCAAAATATGTCAACGTCACTCCACCAGCTATATACATTATTATAAATGTTTACCGATATCTAAGCTTCCTAATCTACCTCATTACGTATGATTATTAGTATATTATAATATATTTTAACTTGGTTGATAAAATAAATATATATTATTATCTATGTTAATAATTATATTGTTCTGTTTGACCTTGTGTGCTATTTTTTTGTACAAGAGTATAATACAGTCCTACCCAAGAAGGCAAGACGACTTGGAGACAATAGATTTAAAGTTTTAGCGCTTAGGGTATCCATATGCAGAGATTTGATTACACATTCTTACGCAAAATGATCCAATTTATTAATAGGTAACATAAAAAAATTGCAAATTTGAAAGACGTGTCTATGCCCGCTGGTTAAACATTTTTCCTACCTTTATAATATAAATTGTTATTTATATACAATTAAAATCCTATATTTCTACATAACAACTAAACTACGTTTCCGATCGTGAAAACTAAATCGGCTTTTATAAGTCAAATACAACATGTATTGTGATGATTTGTCATTCTTTTTTTAGTTCAATGCTAACTGTTTCAACACCACACGACACCCCTGACGAATATATTGTATATATTTTATGTCATAAATTAATATACTAATAAGCTATACAATATGTCAATATGTACATTATTACTTCTTTGTAATAATAGGTACGATAATATATTGTAGGCACTAGGAAGGTATACTGATGGTATGAATAGTAAATAAAGAAATCACGGACTTTGTGTTTGTGTGTTTTATTTCTGACAGCTAAATATATGCTTGTTTAATTATTATTTATTATAACGCAGATTTTCATACAACGTATTTCACCTCACACAAGTGTTTTAACTTATAACTGTAGCAGCTGTTAGTTGATGCCCACTATCATTTCACATGTAAAAACAAAACAACCGTGAACACGGGGCTTTTAAAGATCATAAATTAGATACCTATATAAGTATTAAATCATAAAATCGATTTATAAAAATATATTATTCGAAAAATGTTCTGTTTTCAGAAACTAGGGTTGAGAAAAATTAAAATTTCTTGATCTTCGTTCAGTTTGATAGGATTACATGTCTTATCTTATAGGTGTACCTGCAGGTGGTAAGTTAATATTTTACATTGAATTGCTATGAATATAATATAATATTTTAAAATAAGAAGCTTCGTTTTTCGTGCAATCGTTAATCCCCTCGGATATCTGGATGTCTTATCTAAAATGCTTTTTATATTTCAATATACCTATATTTGGTATCCATAATTGTTTTCTTGGTTTTTTTTAAATATTATTTATTCATTTTTTGATTGCCTTGACAAATATAAAACACTGGAAACTAAAAAAATTGAAAACTTTTTTATGCAATAGTGAGGTACTAGAAATTAAATTATATACTTAATAATCAAAGCCAAACTTTTAAACTCATTGTCATAGACTCGTGGTATTTAAATAATAAGGTTAATAACAAGTAAATCATATAAATTTACATGTAGTACATATTTTTAGCGTAGGGTTTTATGCTCTGTAAGTTACACTGGTACATTCTTTTAAGATGCAAAATTAATTTAAACTTCACAATATTACTGACAATTACAAATTAATACAAATTAATGTACTTTCCATCCTAATTATTGAAAACAACCAAAACCAAATTTGAAATTTATATAGAGTTGGAATATGCACAACTATATATACGTGTAAAATAAAGAGTGGCCAAGTATGAAGTATGAATTACAATGAAATAACTAAAATCGTTATTCTTAGTCTGAATTTCGTCACATTAGAACTTCAAATGCTCATAAAAAATTACTGTAGATTTACATTTTTTTTTTAAATTCCTATTTAAAAAACTCACGAAAAACATATTATTAAACTTTTAAGGTTTTTTCGACCTTTATTCATAAAAAATCTAATAAAACTAGAAATTTTAAAATGCCTGTAAATAGATTAATGGTATACTTAGCCAAAATATTTTAATTAATTAATTTTTATAAAATGATAATATCTATAAGCTTTGTGAATAATTCAAATATCTGTGGTTATTCGTTTTTTTTAAATTAAAACAAAATTAAAAGTCAATTTTTTAGTAAACAAGGTAGGTATGCGTAAAAAGTCAAGTTTTTTCGAAAAAATTCTGTTTTTCAATAACTAGTAAAAAGAAAAGACTGGGAATTTTTTTATTTTAACCCCCTAACGCTCCCAAAGTAGATATTAACTAGATTTACTTTCCAATCAGAAAAGATACTTATATCTTATACTTATATTTTTCAATACACAATTTTTTGACATTTTAAAAGTATTTGGATTAATTGGATGCTATTGCTTATTTACACCTTATAACATCTTAACTATTACTAATAGTAAAATAAATTACTATGATAGTATTATAAATAATAGATACGTAATTCAATATTTAAATATATACTTAGTAATATGCCTATATAGATTGACAAACTGATTCTTCTCGGAATCGTTTTTCGTATATAATGATAAATTACCTATATTTAACTAGAATTTGAACACATCCATCACAGGATCTACTGAATGACCACTCGACATATGTTATACAGCTAATACCTTCTTGGTCAATTTTTTTAAAAATTGTATCTGTGAGCAGTGGCGTACATACGAGGAGGGGTTCGGGTTCAAACCTCTCTAGGGCCATAGAAAAAAAATTGTGATATTATTGATGAATTGTTATTTATTTGTAATTTCGTTGTTACGCTTTGAACTTAAAGTATACATTATGCAGTTTTTATATTCCTAGCTACTAATTTACTGTAAACTGTAGAGCAAAATAAAGTGGCATACTAACTAACCATTATTTAATCATTAATATCACATCGTTATCATTCGATATATTTTAGGTTTTGAAAGTAAAATAAATAGTAGTCATGTCTGAAAAAAACAACCGAAAATTCAATTTTTTTTTCAAAACCACCCTCAGTAATGAATTCATTGTCAAATTTATTGAATCCAACTCCAATAGTTATCAGTTCCTCACTACTATCACCTTCATCCACATCTGATACACTAATCACTCAGTTCACATCTTCGACAACAGATATTAACTGTACATTATCCAGTTATAAAATTTTAGACATTGCACATTACACAAATAAATTGTTAACGTAAAGTGAGATAGAAGACATTTTGAGCAAAATTTGGGTTCCTGATATTAATTACAATTTTCATATCAAAATATCAGTAATCAGTAAACAACAACAAATTTTGAAGTTGAAATTTAATGCTTATAATCAATTAAATTTAATGTTGTAATTAATTTTAATAGGGAAGACTTAATGGTCCAGCTACTCATACTATATACATCGTATAATATTCTATATATACCGTGTACATATTTAATAGCATGCCATGATGAGTTATGTAAATCTTTGTATTTGTTTAGTTACTTTACCTATAATTATTAATACGTGTTTGATTGATAAGGAAAATGGGTACTCTTAAAGGGAAGGTTTTTGTTCCCCCCCCCCCTTCAGAGCAAGTTTGAATGTACGCCACTGTCTGTGAGTATTGTGAATCACTAATTAAAATATGTATTTGTATTTTATATTATTATGTAGGTAATACTGTTCTGGAAAATCATTTACGCTGAAATGTATAATGTTTACTAGACCACAGCTTTTAAAGTAAAAATACACAGATGTATAGTATTGGGTGAATATGATACGGGTTGCACCCTAGGGGGCTTTATGCTTTTATTATATGGTCTACATAAACCATGGTGCGTATAAATAAATTGTTATTTGAAACGAAAATCCTAAACATTTTTATAACAGTATTATATAATACTGTTGGCCATATACCTACGTAAGTACTACAATATGTTTATAGTTTGTTTTAAAGCACAAGGTTACAAACAATAATGTATTGTGATTTTCAGATTATTATTAAGTTCGTTTCATATTGCTAATGAAAATAATTTTCCGTAGGTATTAAATATTTACATTTATGGAATTATTTCTACAATAATCTTTATTTTTATAAAATGAAATCCTGATCATGTTACTCAACCCAATGTCAGTGCCGGATTTAGTTTGTCATACAGAATGCAGAGGGGGAGTAACATATTTTCAGTTCGACGTTACTCGTATACACTATGAATGATAATATGATATCGAAATTATTAAGTGGAGGGAGGGGTTGGGATGGATACTACACTCCTAAATGCCGCCACTGTACTTAAGCAACTTAAACTAAATGAACAATGTTCTAACAAATTATCAGGTAATTGTGAAATTTAAAAGAAGTCATAAATATGTCCAAAATAGTAGTTATTTTAAAAGAATATTACCTACCTATGGGCCCTATCGGCTATATTCAATAGATATATTATACAGAATGATCCTAATCTATACTGTTTTGAGGATTAAGGAATATTATATTAAAATACACACATTAGACATCATTATCCATACATTAACATCATTATACATTTTTTTTTTGCAAAATTAAGTTATGAAAACACGGTATACTCCATACTCGTAGTTTTAACTTTTAATCAAAATATTTAACAATATCTAGGGTTTGCTTGTACAAGTTAAAGACAAAATTGAGGAAAAATAACGATTTTGGAACTGTGACTTAAAAATCATTATTGATTCCGTTGATGAAATGTCTATACATATTCTAATGGTCTATACTCTATAGTATCTATAATTTGTACATCTAGCTCTTTTATTTTATTCAAATCTACTAATATTATCTATAATAGTATTTTTGATTGTACATTTGTACGAAGCATAACATATTATATCAGAATAATAGACTAATTTATAATAATCTGCATATTAATCCACTCTTTCAACCACAATAGTTAGTGATATGATTCATGGCCATAGATAACATTATAGATAATGATTTATCGTAGATATCGTTCCCGTTCGTTGTTATAATTTATTAATTTTATTCGTCCATTAATACCTATTACCTACCCAATAGTAAAATGAAGATTTATAATATATCAATGAAAAATAGTAAATATTGTTAAAAACAAAAATATTATAAATCAGTACAAAGTTTTTTTATTAGATATTATTTAAATATACAATAATAAATTCATCAAACATGGTTATGTATTAAGAATTAAGATTGAATGCAAATAATCAAAACATGATGTAAAATGCTGATTATTACGCATTATTCAATTATTGTAAAAACTAAAATGTATACAAAAAAGGGCTTTTTGTTAAACTAAATTATGTATTTATTATTATAACTTATAAACATTGTTCTGTTTGGATGTAAATTAATAATTTGTTTAAAAAAAGTACATGATAATCTGCCTCATGAATACGCAAAATCAAGAAGTTCATTATTATTAAAATTTTAAGCACATATCAAACGCAAATTATTAGTCATTAATTATTTCTTTTTTTAATGTATGTATTATTTTATATACCTGGGAATGTTACTTTATATTTGATAGTAAATATTTACTAATTATTTTTTAAATAATTAATTGCTCTATAATATAATGCGTATAAAACAAATATTTAAGAATCTATTTATTATTATTATTATTTAATTTGTGATGGCTTGTGTACCTATATAATATAATAATCACTAAACATCTAAACAGCACAATAAATGACCTTACAACTCATTCATGAGTCATGACCAAATATTTAAGTTCTCCAATATTTATAAATACTTAATTGTCTTTATGATTTAAATATATCAATATTCATAAATAGGTATTTATATATATATGTATGTATGTAATATGTAACTGATTAATATAACACAGATTCATAAGATGATCAAAGACATGCGATAGTTAAATATTGTAAACATATTAGGGTACCTATAGCCTATGATAATATATAGCTAGACTCAATGATAATCCTTCGGATTTTTATTTGCTGTTTTACAGGGAATATATATTAGAATATTGCTATGATTTTAATCAGATAAAAATGTAATTTTGCAAAATAATAACATTTATTTTTACCAGGTTATTCATGTTTTGGACAGTTAGTTTATGCTTGGATAATTCAACATATTTTATTCCTCTATTTTTTTCTGGTGTCGGCACCTAAACAGTTATTTGCTATTTATGTATTTTTTCTTTTAGATATTTGTCTTCAACTGTGGTCATCCGATATTTTAATTACAATCATAATTATAACACCATTTTATAATACAACGTTGTTAAAAATATATTCAGTTAAATCTAAAATAGATAGTCGGTAGACTTTTATTAGGTTATTTTATATTTTATATTTTTATGAATAGTATTAATAATTCATTCGATGGTAAATCGGTTGAGAAGTTTAAACAGGATGTTGGAAATTTTTGTTTCCAGTCTAATCTTATTATTAGTGCTATGTTTGATTAAAATAAGGCAAGATATTAAGATGGATACCGAAACTGATGCTGATGGGGTTATTCCATTTTCTTCTTATGAGATATTGATGAAAGATCCTTGCAGTGCATCCAATTTGAATACCTATATATTCATGGAAATTTCAATTTTCATGGACATGGTCAATGAGATAGTCTATAGATTAGTGCCTAGTCGTAAATATTAATTTGTATTTATTCAAAACTTAAGTACCTAGGTCAGAGGTATTCAAACTTTTTCATCATACGGATCCTGTTTAGTGTCTTCACAATATTTTTACAGCTCCCATACTATAATTGACGACGGTTGATGAATACAATAATGAGGGTGATTATAACATAAGTACCTACAATAGAAATTGAACTTTAAATTTTCATAATCGCTATAACGATTAAAAAATAATGTTTATTTTAATATTATTTATTATTTATATATTACATTCATAGGAATTCCCTCTCTAAAATATAATAATAACGTGTGTTAAGACTTACCTAATATTAATATGTTGCTACCAGATATCAAATAAAATAACTAAAAATCCAACATAATGAATTTGATCATCGGCTCTACTAAACACAAAGTTGAATCTTTATCTAATCAGAATATTTATATGCAATACAACTATGTTGAGTAATAATATTATGTTTTGAAGTATAATTTTACGATTGCATTATAATTGTTACATCAAAATGTAATCACAATATTAATATGAGTCGTATATTCATAGATAGATACAAATTGTCTTCCAGGTTTTATAACAAATAAAGATATATATATGTTACAATTTCACTCAAACAGTACTACCATTTATTATTTCAGATATAGTATTATTATTATAGACGTATGTAAATTTTATGTTTTATATAGGTACCTGTACAGTGGCACACATCCCATGTGTTATGGTGTTGTGGTAGCTACCCCTTTTTTATATAAATATTTTATAAAATCATACATTTATCAATAAGTATAATAACTTTTGATGTGGGTGAGTTGAATTAGCGACTCATTTTGAAAATACTGTCTATGCGCCACTGCAGTAGGCATGTGTATTTATTTCAAATATATAATTTATTGTATTTCTTATAGGTGGAAAAATTCCTGGCGTTCGATACCTGCAGAGTTTTTTATTGTTTCTATGCCTTTTCGCAGCTTACCTGTTGCGAGTTAGCATATCCGTCGCAATAGTAGCTATGACGCCTGACAAGAATTCTACTGACTTCCTACTCGAAACGCATTACCACATTCCTGTTAGTAAGAATTTTGTGACTATTTCACATTAACCAATCATATTCTATATTTCATATATTGTCAATTTTTTATGACCTTTTGATTTCCTGATATAAATACAGTGAAACTTTCCCTAACGGACACCTCCAAATAGAGGACGTTTTTTGGGGAGAAAACTACGTATTTTCTACAAACTGAACCCTCTGAATAGCGGACACCTCCGAATAGCGGACAAAATTTCAGCAACCAAGAGTGTCCGGTATTTAGAGGTTTCACTGTACTATAATACTATATATATTCTGCGAATGTGGATCAAAAGGTATTCAATTGGACACAACATACGAAGAGTTTGATCCTAAGCGCATTCTTTTGGGGCTATCTCATCATGAACCTGCCAGCAGCCATGATCGGTCGCCGATACAACAATCAAATGCTATTGGCCATGAGTATGACGTTGACTGTAGCTCTCAGTCTAGCCACGCCATCATTAGTGGTCGCTTTCAATTGGCCGGTGCTTGTACTTATTCGGTTCTTGCAGGGCCTTACTCAGGTATGAGTGTAGAATTGTTATAATAGTAATAATTTTGATTTTTATCAAACAAAAAAAATCAGGAAATCATGTAGATAATGTAAATTGAACGAACATTAATTAAATATTTGAAGAAATCCAGGTTTATTTTTACGAATAATTTATTAAATGACAGCTACGTTTATATGCATACATTTAATAGGTGTACCTAACAATTTTGTTACAAATATAAATTATATATCGTATTAATACCTACTTGGTTTCTGTTCATTTGATCCACGTGTATTAATCTACATTATGTGAATACAATAACATTATTTTAATGTTATGTTTCAATAATGTATTATGTAAAATTTTATACATTTATTTATATACAGGCGTTCACCATGCCAATGATACATGGTATCAGCGCCAAGTGGGCGCCACCGAATGAACGTGGTCGTCTCGTTGGATTTGTATTGGGAGGTAAACCATTTTATTGAACTCTCATATGAGGCCTCTTCAGAAGTAAGATCAACTCGAAAACTATTATTTGTCCGTAATAACCATCCTAAATTAATCTGACCCATGCATATAGGCTTAGGTATTTATATAATCGTATCAATTTATTAAGTTGGGACTATAAACTATAATATGACTACAATAATTTCATAATATTATCTCTATACTTATTTTTTCACCATACTTAAGGATATATATTTTTATACAGCAAGTATAGTTATTATATTATACATACGAGTACATTGATACATGTTTAAATATTTGATAAACATGTATTCAAATTTAAAAAAATAGAAGATATTATTAATTCGTTTACAAACTTAACTTGAAAGTTGACATTATACTACTATAGTATACTTATTACTTATATCTAAATGAATACATTGGATTTAAACGACTAAATATGTAGCTCAACTATAACTGAAAAATATAATTTACTTTATTTTATAAAAATATAACTGATGCGAAATATATAACGACTAATGAGTATACTAAAGGACATTGAACATATAAATAATATAATGTCAAGTGAGTACATTTAATTCCAATGAACTTTGTATTAAATTCGTAATCAATCCTCTTGTAACCGCTTAAGTAGATATCTGTGTATGCACATAATGTATAATACACACATAATCTGTTGCATACATTACTGCTATACGTTATTATCGATGTATTAAAACTTAAAACTCTAGCACAGCTATCATGAGTTTAGTATCTCGGAGAAATGTAATCCTATTAACCCCATGACATACATCTCTGTACTGTTGATTTATAAAAAATCATAAATTCTTCAAGAATACCTACTTGTCCTTTTGTTTTTATCTATTGACACTATAAGTACCAATAAGGACCAATAAAAATTTCTTAACATTTTATGTTACATACTGTGTTGTACATACGAGTAGGATAGGAGAATATGGGAGGGGAGATAATATTGGTCATATTATATTACTATTATTTATTATTATATGATATAATATAATATACCGCATTCTATAGAACGTTGTGAATAGGTTAACGGTAAAAACAGCTTAAAATTAGTCTAAACTGCAGGCTTTAAGAACCACTAATGAGGAACCTTGTATTAAATGTTCGTGATTTTTTTTTTTATCAACAAACTACAAACATTTTACCATAAATAAATTGAAAAAAATCAAATTTCTATAAAATACATTAAAATGTCTAAAAAATTCTATAATAAATGTTTAATGAAAATTCCGTTCTTACCGTCATTTGTTTTGAATTATAACAAAAGAACTATCAATTACGGCAAATACCCATTGTTTTGCGAATTTTTTTAAAAAATAATTTAAACTAGGGGTTTTTACTTTTGTCTCCTCCAGAGTTCCAACAAGATCTAATTTTTTATCAGAAACCCCTCAATGCTAGATATTGAAGTATCCTGGATCCTGGTACTACAGTGAATAAAATGGAAGTAACCTTGTTAAATTAAAAAGCAGTAAGCACACATCAATACAAAACCAATACTTTTTGAGATATTGCATTTAATATTATCAAATTTGTATGAAACTGGTATAATAATACTAGTACTAATGAACACATATTTTAGTCTTTAGACAACTATAATCTGCATAAATATGTTGTGATTATGATTTATGACCGTACATGTACCTATACATCTATCATAGTATAGATAATATACTTAGGCTAGCCTAAACTGGTTTGCAGCAAACAATGCATGGTAATTTGCAACTGTCAATTTGATCCTGCATTCTAAAATAAAACTTGAGATTATTAATATAATTAGTACCTAAATAAATATACTTATGATTATATATTCAATCATTATTCTATGATTTTATTAATTTTTCTTAATTATTATTAATTGTTCTTAATTAATTCTAATTTATTTATTCATATGATTTGACAACTGTCGTATAAGGTGATTCAATGCACACTATTACACACACAATAATCAAAATAGAATATTTAGTTGCTTTTTATTCTACAGAGACCGCATCACTGCGCTGAAGCACCAACTTATTTTGTCTACTCCTAACACTTCTAAATTATTCTCACTTAACTCAGTTTCTATTTTGCTACATCTACTAAAACTTTCTAAGACACTAAGACTTAAAACTAAATTTTGTTACACATTATATAAATGTTTACTTAACCTAATAATAGTTTTAATATTAATCGTGTTTATGTTTATATTATATTATGCATGATACAATAAACAACATAAATAACTACTATAACATAATATGAAGAAAAAAAGCTTGGAACTCAGTGTGTCATATATCCACAAGTGAATATATCATAATTGAGTAGGTCATGCTAATGTAAAATGAGTTAAATTTGAATTAAATAAATTAAATAATGTCACAAAACGAAAAACGATTCTGAAGGATGCCGTTGGATCAGTTTGTCTATTTCCAAGGATATTTTTTGTTCTTATATACTTATAATATTTGTATATTATAATTCTTACAAGTATTAATTATAATTCAGTTAGTTGAATTTATTCCAAAAACATTGCATACCTATTACATATAACTTTATACCGAAATAGTAACTACCTAGTACCTATACGTAAAATAGTGTAGAATAGTGTAAATTGATTCGTGATGTAACATGTAAATAATAAGTATACCAAAAAAATTAGTTTTTACATGTCTATAGAAAATGCTGATATAGTTATTAAATATTTATTTTAAGTATTTACGGTTATTTCTTTCTGAATAATTACAAAGAAAAAACCAAATCGATTTTCTAGGATCTGGTGTTACGTAAGTTTTCCAGTCTTTTGCTACTTTTTGTTAGTTTTTCTTGAATATTAAGAAAAGAACAGGAAATGTCGTGCATTTAATGAAATAAAAAATAGACAACTTTTTATGAAAACATTGATTTTATGAAGTTGTAAATTGTAATTTAAGAACACTATATTACGATAGATTTTGAATAACAAATAACAATGATAAACTTTTAAAATATTTATTAAAATTAAGTAAAAATTATAAATTATAAAATAACAAATAGTATTAATTATAAATTATGAGAAATGGTTACAATACTATTTAAATTTATGTGCCAAGTATCTAGTATATAGTGCTATTTCACATATAACTATGGTTATTTTTTTTTAACAAATACATTTGAGCTCATTTAAAATCTTATATGGTAATGCATAGTAAGTAATAAGTATGCAAAACATAAACTTGTAATTACAACTAAAATAACGTAAATAATATATTATTCTGGTAGGTAGTGTATGTAAATATTGACATTTTATTTATGAACAGTTAAAAAATATTTACCAACAGAAATTTTGATACTTATTTATTTTATATGAATAACGAATACTTTTGTAATTTTACTCATAAAAAAATACTTTATAAAATTGTTGTATAACTTGTATATATTTATACATTATTTAAAATTACTTTTATATATAGATGTAAGACATTAAAGTACTGATTTTACGCCAACTCTATGCTGTTTTCACATGTAAAATCATTATATAAAATTTACTTTAAATCAATATATTATTAATTGTATTATTTTTGAATATAAATTGTGTTATTTAAATTGATTACAGTGAAAAAGATATGAATGTTTTACAGACAATATTATTTAAAATAATTAATATAGAAAACGGAAATATAGAATAAATTATTTAGAACTGAATTCACGTTATGATTAAAGATACTACGAAATAAATTTTTTTTTTTTTTTCAAGAGAAAAATAACCTTTGGCATCATAATGGGCATAATGGTTCATTGCTTTTTTACCAAATATTATCAACAAGCGTGACATTTTTTATTTTTTATTTCATAAGAATAGTATAGTAAAAGATTAAATTATAAATAAAATATAGTATTATAAATATTAATATTAGTGACGAATTTACATACTTTTTATATTATAATAGTTTATCCAATCCGATTTGCCGGAGGAAGAATATTATGATACTATAAACTAAATAAACTATTATTCGTTACCTACTTTTGGGATGTAACGTTTATCTATAATATTTCTATAATTTTGTTAAATTATTGTTAAATTTATTTCTTAGTAAACTATGATAGTGAATAGTGATATTAAATGTAATAAGTTCCCGTAGTACTTTTTAATAGGCCAGTGTTCGTATAGGGGTATAAATACATTTTTAATCAAACGATACAATTTGACTTAACCCTGAAACAGTTTCGAGATGTTTTGAAGAGCCTCGTGTGAAAAAATAATTATTGTTATAAAGTTCAGTAATAATTTCAGATTTCCATTTTAGGTCTTCAATTTGGCACTGTTGTCACTTTAGTTGGTTCTGGAATACTGGCCAGTACTCGATCGGGATGGCCCTCAATTTATTACTTCAGCGGCGCTTTTGGAATTTTTTGGGTAATATTATGGCTATTACTTGGGTCAGAAAGCCCAGATACACATCGTCTAATTACGCAATCTGAGAAAAACTACATTAAGTCATCACTAACCCAAACGGTGTCGGAAAAAAAGGTATGCGAATCCTAAAATAATAAGAGTATATTAATTATATTATTGGCAGACAGTAAGCACGTTTTATACAAAAAACAAACAATTTTTTTTTTTTTAGGGGGGGGGGTTGTTTATGTGACTAGTAACATATTATAATATACTCCACTTGACTATTGTTTAACATTTTTTTCAATTTGTATACTCAATCACTTGACTGTTTATTTTCTTTGCTCGTCTTAGAACTTGATAACTCCTTGGAAAGAGATATTCTCTTCAATGCCAGTATGGGCTGTTACGATCTCACACGCTGGTCACAATTGTGGATTTTGGTTGCTGCTTAGTGAAATGCCCACGTTTATAAGTGCTGTACTAAAGTTCGACATTAAATCGGTATGAACTAGCTTGTATGATTAATGATTATATTATATTATGCAACTGCTTTGCTTATTTGCAAGCCCGAACGTTAAAATAAAATATGTGTATTAGTCGATAAATAATATCCATTTAGACAAAGACAATCAGGTATATTTTGAAATTTATACTTAGACGACTTCAAAATTATAGAAAATGAATTGCAAAGTTTTGATATTGAAAAACAGTGGATATTTTAGTATAAAGAAGAACTTGTGCGATGATAATCAAAGAACGGCAGAAAATAATATATTATGTTCATTAGATATTTTATATTTAATAGTAACAGAATATCCAATGTTGTAAAAATTTCAACTTAAAATGCTCATAAAAATTGAACTTGCTTTTCTTAGAAATCTTAGATTGAAAAATAAAAATTTTTATGAATTTCTAACTTAAAATAATTTTCGAATTTTTGTGATTTTCAAAATTTTAAATTTTGACCTCCTGAATGCACCAATTAAATTTACTTTTCTACCAGAAGAGTTGCTGTTGAAGAAAATCGAAACACTTTTACAACCCCAAAATGTGATGACAGACACAAAAATAAAAATAAATTAAAAATTAAAAAACTAAAAAAACACACATCATTTGTAAAATCAATATATTCATCGCTCCTCTCAGAATCTAAAATGACAGAACGAGATGTATTAGCCACATTAATGAGTACAAATTGTGGTAAACGTTTTCAGGATGGACTTGTATCTGCATTACCTTACTTGGCTATGTGGCTGTGTCAGTTTCCAGTTACATATTTTGCCGATTATATGAACAAAAAAAATGTGACTTCTCTCACCTTTTCGCGTAAATTTTGGAATACCTTGGGTAATATTATAGACGTTGCATTTTTGTATACTTATAACATAATATATAGACGTAGTAGTTTAACTGTGTAATGTGTAACATCGATTTATTGTAAATAGGGACTGAAGAAAATGGTTGGTATGTATTTTGATAAAACTGTACTTAATAAATAAACTAAAATCGTTTATATTTTAATTTAATTCAAATTAATGTAAAATGACATCCAGAAAATAGAGCTGCACCTTTGATCATTTCATAACAAATACATAAAATAATTTTCAATTTTATTTTTATTTGTTTTCTAAATACCAAATCATATATTTTTATAGAAAGTAAAAACTAGTTTAAAAGAATATTTTATTTTTAATCTTCAATATGTATACTAATTCAAAATAATTAAATTTCAATTTATTGTAGTAAATAGATTTTGTGAACGTTATAAGAATTGAAATAAATATTTTTTTACTATAATTATTTTTTACTTTGACGCATTAAAAAGGTAGATAGTCTTGATCCAATAATAATTCTATAAGTTCACGTTGAATATTAAATGTCAGAAAAAAATATAAAACACTTCAACATAATAAGAATAATATATATTATATTTCAAATTATTAGTTCACATTATGTATCTATTTATACATTCTTTTTTATTTTCTATTATTATCATTATATTTTTATTAAAGTTCTTTGTGCCTATAATTACTATATTGTTAATACTCATTTATACGTAAAATAATAGCTATAAATAAAAAGCTATACGCAATAATATATGTTTATAGCAATCGAGTTTAATTTTTTTAATCAATTGTTACCAAATTTTTTCACCGAGAACGATTTAAATGAAATCCTATGTATTATATTATAATATATGTGCACGAAAAGCGTAGAATATTATACCGTCACGTTATTTTTGATGTTCGCGTATAGGGATGAGCGGCGGTGCGTTGGGTCTTGTGGTCCTTGGCTACATGGGTGAAGATGCAAACGCAGCCATATGTATGTACGTGTTCGTAGTAGCCATCGGCTGCTGTACAAATGTGGGTTTCAACATTAATCACCTCGATTTGGCACCCAATTATGCCGGGATTTTGATGGGCTTCACGAACGCCGTGGCCGCTCTGGGCGGTGTGATGGCACCCACCGTCTGCGGGTTCATAGTACACGATCAAGTGAGTATATTGCGTTAAAGTGTTTTATTTTTTTTACTAATAAGTACACGAGTCGTCGAGTTATAGCCATAGCCGTTTAGCGTCTATACGACAATTAATAATTGGAATCTCGGGTTTTCATTATTTTTAAGTGAATTATAACACTTACATTATATTTATTCTTATAGACTTCGGTAGACGAGTGGAGGGTCGTGTTCACGCTGGGAGCCGTCATACTGTTCTTCTCCAGTATTTTTTATATCATTTTCGGATCTGCGGAGGTACAGCCGTGGAATGAACCTAAAAATGAAAGCGGTAAATCAAAATCATTTTAATATTTGCGTGTTAATCGCTGTGTGGTACTGTACCACTGGTACATAATATATAGTCATATGTTATAGCGAACTAAGTAGTATACCATCTACAGAGTTGTAACCAGAGTGGATAAGGGGCTGAAGCTCACCCCCCCTCCCCTCCCCCCACTGACCAAGCTTATTTTAGCCTATATTATATTTAAAAAATTATTTTACAAAAGTTGTGAATGGGGATTTATTCGGGCTTAGCCTCCTCCCTTTCCATACAGCATACCTGGCTACACTATACTGATCGTATATAATATTATTATAATGATATATATGCCAAATACATAGCCCTGTCCCCTGTGTTCTCTACAGTCCACAATCCACAAAATATATATTGAAACACCGGTCACTTGAAGTCAGTCCCCGTTGAACAATAATTTTACCTATTTACGGCCTAAGCCTAGGGCTTAAGAAATACTGATATGGGACTGTGCCTAATCATCCCAAACAACAACAATTCAAGCACTCCAATCAATTACTCTCCGTTTACTGACGTCTCCACCCTAATATGTAACTAACAACACACTCCACAGTGACCTCAAAATTGAAACTATTACCTCAGTTGCATCTTACCATTTCAAAAAATTTCACTCTAAACTAGCCACCCACACCAACCCACTTATTCAAGGTGGAGCCAACTGACCAATAATCCCACCCAGCGCTTAAAAAGACGCTGGTGCAGGGATTTACTAAATTGTTTAAAGTTTCTGTCACTGGATAGCCTCCCTCCTTTTAAATATAGTTTCATATAAATATTCTCCATTATTGAACCTATTTGCTTATTGTACGAACACTATGCACAAATTGTAAATTTTTTTATTTTAATAAATAAAAAATTTTAAAAAATGGTATCGATATTCTGAACGTGGAATATTAGCATTATTTGGACTATAATATAGTAATATATATATTAAAATGACGTATTAACTAAATATTTTAATATAATAAAATATTTTTATAGTCGGTGTTCGAAGTTTCATGCAGATGAAAACGGATTACGGTACCTCTGAAAAATATACGCCGTCTTCATCACCATCGTCGTTTGGTAAATTAAACTGAATTTAACGATTGACAACACAGAAAAAAACAAAAATCGTCTTATTTTTCTCCGCCCACAGTTAAAGTCACGTCAAAGTATACCATGTTTGTACGACAATAACCAAACACATTTTTTATGGTGAATAACGTCGCGTTGTTGATAACTCTTTTTCAAAAACAATAATCGACATTAAGTTTTATACATCCTGTTGTTATATTTTGGTTTATTAAAGATTTATGATTTGTTATATTTTTGATAGTATTTTACGACTGTGCAGTTTCTCTAATAAGATAACTATCCTGCAAAACATCTTACTATATAGGTATTATTGTTATTTATTTATATGAGAAATATAATATCTATTTATTTTTGTATATAGTTAAATGAGAAAAATTCAAAAATATAATATATTTTTAGATATCAGGTTTGTCAAACTTAACTACTCGTATTATTTAGATGTAAATGTAAGATTTTTTTTTATTATTATTTAGAAGTACTATATGTATACCAAGTTAAAAACTTTGTATAAAAACTTAAACATTGTAATGGACCATACCTATATATTATACCTACAAAACATTTCATGGAGTATTATAAATGTATAAGCATTTGAATTGTTGAGGTCGTAGAAAGTTTTAAAGGTGTACATTTCAATAATTATAATTTATTAAAAAGTCCTTTGCACTTCACTATTTAATAACATCTTATACAACCAACATTGAGTATGATTTACAAATTATATGTATTATATTATACAAGAAAATGTGTAATTACTATTTATACTTATTAGTTATTAGTAATCTTAGCTGTATTACCAATTATAAATTATTATTAAACATTATTCTCACTTTATTATTATTTTAGTTTTCGGTCTGTATGGGTTTTTACTATCGAATCGTACATGTGGAGAATACATAGCATGTATCTAATGGTTCATGAGAGGGCTTAATCCCTATATCCCCCTAAAACTCAAAAAATATATTTATTGTGTATCAAAAGTGTATTATATTTATATTTAATACACTCATAGTTTAAGTATATACATAAATAGGAAATCCTTCATTAAAAGGAAGAAAGTAGGTACCTAACCAATCTGTTTTACCATAATAGATGTTGTACTTATGAGAAAATTAAATGATCTTTAGCTATAAAATTCGAACAATTTTTAACTACAAAATAATTTGTCAACATCCGTGATTTTGATGAATTTTTTCAAAAGTGTTTAGCCCGTACTTTTTATGTATTTTTAATACTTTTAAACTGCTATAATAATAACATATACGAAACCACGTATTAAATTGTCAGGATTTTTACACATTGAACACTGTTTATCTTTATTTAGGTGCAAGGATAAAACTAAAGCTAAAAACTCCAACTAGTTCCAATTTTCTGTCAGCTAGTAACCATCCCCAAAGTTGGAAATCACAGCATTTTTCTTCCATAAACATTTTATAAATAACACAAACACAAAATAAAAACTTACATCGTTGTAAAATCAATACATTTATCGTTCCGCTTAGAACTAGAATATAACATCCAAATTCTATAATTAGGTTTTGAAATTAAATTTATATATTTATTCATTATTGAGGTATTTTGCATGTACATAATTTACCCAATATATATATATGCACCATTCACAAAAAGTCAAAAATCATGGTGACAGTGTTTTGGGTGAATGGGGACTATTTATACACAAGTTATATAGTTATACTAATATAGATAAGAAATAAGCACCATCGTCGAACATTTTTGAACGACACACCATTGAAGTTGTTTTTTACAATACCACGGCGGCAGGCAATATGGGTATACACGCAATGACAAATAACAAAGATTAAAAATTTGTAACCATATATTTTAATTCGTATACAAATTCACAGTAAATAGTCAACTTTGAAAGACATAAATCACAACATGATACTTATATAGATAATTTAAACATTCATTACAAACCCATGAAATCTTTTTTTTGCGATGATTCTATATTTTTGTATTTTGTAGTTACATACGATATACCTATATTATATTGATAAGTTTAAACTGGATAAATCCAAAAATTGTATTTTCAAAAATGTTGAATTCAGCAAAGACATTTGAAAAAAAATGTTTACTCTGCAATAATATAATATAAAAGGCAAATTTTGTAAAACAGTTTAGGTACATCAACATATAGCAAATGACCAACCATTAAAAAATATAGTTTGATAATCACAGATAAAATAAATACTAATCATTGAATCTTAAAATATAGAGAATATAGAGAATATTTAAATATAGTTAAAGTACATAGTTTTTGTTTGTGTCGAGAAACGGAATAAAACTAAGTACTAAACGCATAATAACACATTACTTAAAAATTAAAACATATACCCACAACTAAAAAATATTACATTTTGAAATAATTTATTTGTAAGAGTTAAAAGTGTTTTTAACCTTTTAATTAACTTACAATAGTTTTAAAATTTAACCAAATATCGTTTTTTGGTGCAATTAGTCCAGGTTCCGTTTTAAACATAAGAGGAATATCAGTTTTTTCACATGGTAAAATTTCAAATTTCGATTAAAAGTAATTTTAATTCTAATTCAGCAAAACGTTCTCATGTAATAATTCAATTTAAATGAAATGGAATTAGTATATGGTATAAATATAGTGTATTATATCATCATGAATAATGATCAATGAAGACTACAGAATTTATTTATTATTCATGCCTTACCTTACAAAAATGTCTGAGAAAAAAATATTTAAAAATGTTCGTGAAAAAATATCTGAAATCAAGAAAGTTCGAGGTGAAAATTTCTATACTAAATAATGTCCTCTGAAATTTTTTAAATTAAAAATGTGCATGTTCAAATACTAAAATAGTCTGATATATCAAAAATACCCACAGTCAAAAAAAAAATGAAAGTATTAAAACTCGAAATGGTATAAAAGAGGAATAATATACATTATAGTTTATTAATTTTTACTAATTAGTTAAATTAAGTCAAAGAAAAATATGTAAATCAATGTTGTAAATACATTTTTATAGTTAGGTATAATGTATAAGTGTATAACATCTTTTTCGTCTGTTTATATAATATATATATCTTATAATTATCGATTCTAAACAACTTTGCCTAGAACAGTTTATTTTGGACTATTTTACTACGAACATTTTTGATTTTCTACATTTTTTTTCGAACATTTTTACGTAGATTTTATTCATGCATTTGGAATAACAGGTGATTAACTTAATTCAAAACACCCATTATTCACAAAGTATTAATGTTTTTGAAAATATTTTTTTACATGGATTCTAGTCTTTACAAAACATTATTAAAAAATATATAGATATTTTAAAAATGTTGTTTTTTAAAGATCATAAGAACATGTAAACATTTTTTTTAAAAATCATGTATTTACTTTTTGAAATAATAAGTGTTCAATGATCAATGAATCACCCAGTTTATACCGGTTTAAATAAATATATTAATAATATTAATAATTTATTTATGTTTACCTATGCAATGACGAGGTTCATCGCCAAACGGTAAAAAGGTACTATTAGGTCTTTTAGATTTTTCTTCCGCTTGATCTTTCCGGATCGAATGTATCTGGACTTTGATAATACTTTGGATCATTATTCATGATGTATACAATATATTGGTATCAAAATTGTTTGTCCCTTTTCAATTAATAATGATTCTTCGGGTACTTCATAATTCTGAGTAGCTATTCTCGTTAATGTCGCTATTATGGTGTACTTACGTAGAGTCTCTGAACAAATATTACAATTTATTTAGAATAGGAAAAATTAATTTAAAAAATTTCATATATTTTAGGGCTAACAGTATTTTAAATTTGAATACCGGTATCCGCAGTATTTGTTTACTACCAGTATCTACGGTATTTTCGGTAATTACAGTGGTACATTATTTTTGTCAACAACGGTAATTACCGAAATACGGTATACTGGTATTCTAAAATACCGCCAGTACCTACTAATATGTACTATGTATACTGTTGTTGAGTTGGGAATAGTACCTAGGTATAATATTTAGTATTTTTGAAAGGTAATGTTATTATATAAATATACATACTATACAATAACGATAGTAATATTCATTATGTAATTAAATTAATTTTGAGTTGTATGTAGAACCTGGACGCTCCATTGTTTTATAAAGCTGTGACGCCCAGGCTCTGATTTCGAGAGAAATATCAAATAGGGGCCCTGCGCACTATTAACTTTGAGGGCCCTTTTTAATCAAACATTTTGATAAAAATGAAAAATGTATTAATTAATATCAACATAATTCATTATATATAAATGTATTACAACAATATTACAATTTACAATACACATTAGTATATATACATTTTTTCTAGGTTTTTTTTTGCAAATTTAGCAAATTACGTCATTAAATGTTAATTATTTGGTAATACCCCGGTTGATTGTCATTTCCCAGTTATGATAATGAATCCTGCCGTCTTTCTTGAGTTAAAGACGACCTCATGCGAGTTTTAAACATTCATATGTTCAAGTGCGGAAAATGGACGTTCAGTTCTACAATGTGTTCGTGCTTGGCATATTGACATTGACAAGTATATTTGTAATATAATGTCTACGTTGGGAAATGTACAGCATATGATATTCAAATTTCGAATATATTTCAAATAATAAATAGGATATTTTTTGGTAGAGACGTACAAAATGGGAAGCAGTCCCTAAGATGATTATAATATTATTAATATAATATACCGATTATTTGAGCATCTATAAGAAGTAGAAAGTACATATTATTTTCATATATCTACTATAAATAATTTAATTATTTATATTATACAATACCATATTATTATAATTTGAAAATAAAATTGTTGGTTAGGCTTATTCAACGAAGTTGATAATTAGGAACACAGTACCATAAACATTAATTAATATTGTTCATCTATAGGTACTAAAGTTACAATCTAAAATAAACATACTCAAAAATATCTCAAAATAATATCGGTAAAATGTACACGATGGCGTATATACCTATATGCATTACCGTTTATAACCATTTCGGCATAATGAGGATCCCCCAAAAATGCGTTGTTGAGCTCTCCCCCACATTTTGTTTTTGTCGAGATTGTCTCTGCACGAAGTTTGTCTTGAATATCTTTGTTCATAGCCAACTTGTATAAGCAACAAGATGCTATGGCAGCTACAGTTTCTGTACCAGCGGCAAACAATAACATCGCGTTCGCATTTAAATACAATTCGCAATAGTTTTCTGCGACTTTAGGAATAAAATCAATAAATAGTTTAAAAGTTAAACTCCATAAAATTATATTAATTTTTAAAACAGCTGAATAACATATTAAACAACGAATTGTAAAAGTTGGGCATGTGTTTCACATATTAACATCCATTAGATTTAATAATGTTTGTGAATAATTATAATAAATTGGGCTCCTGGGCGGTAAATAAATAAATAAATATACGTTATCCTTTATTGTCACATATAATTGTCAATCATTTATCAAAATGTTATGACTTACCGTCACCATCGTCTACAGCTGAGTCTCTGTTTAACACCGAGTCATTTCTCGCTTTCATCAGGGTTTGTGCAATATCGTTTTTGTCAACATTATGATCAGTCCTATAGTCGATGACTTCTCTGAACACTGAATGAAAAAAATTAGTAGCATCGATGTCAATTGTTTGAATTTTCAACAACCTTATGATTTTCGGAAACAGGATTCCGAGTAGGTTTTGGAAGAAAATTATTTTACTGCCGGGTTTCGATAATTTATTTACGTATATTTTGAAGTTTAAGTTTTTTTCACTGTTAATGGTGTCCAATTTCATACCAAAAGCGCAAGTTCCAATGACGTCGCACGTCGATGGTCAAATTGTTTACAATTTCGTACACTTCTATACCGTTGGCTTCCTTTTTGCAGGATTCCTTGTTGATATCCTTCAACAGCTGATCACTGCACTCTTGGATTTGTTTGTGTGTTCCTTTGAGCTTACCCGACGTGAACCCCGCACTGAGTTTTTGTCTCATAGTTTTCCATTTTTTGGAAAAAAACAAACTTCTCGCCATTATGTAGTCGACTCGTCACTGCCAAGACCGTGGTCAGTGAAATACGAGAATTCTTTATCTTTGATCATAATTGTGTTGATCAATTCTGGATCGCAAATCACCAAATACGGAGTTCTCGTCTGATAAAAACCGCAAATTTTTGCATCGGAAAATCGTTGATAAATTCGTCCGAACGATGTTACTTGTCGTTCTAAGCCAATTGTCAATTTGAATGTATTTCCGAACAGAGGTACTGGATCTGTATGGAGCACATTAAATTTTTTCCATTTGTCGTAAGTCGACGTCGAATAATAAAGTGGAGTAACGTACAAATGCTAATCAGACTTAAGATGACGGGATCAAATAACGAATTTATTAAATGCGAAATCATTTTTATTGGCGACCATAGTAACTTGGCTGAATGAACTGTGGGTTAGTATTGAAATTGTCTACACATTTACATATTTATAGTAGCTATGTTAACTGTTAACGTTAAGTACCTATGCCTATATACTTATCTATACCAGATTGTCTGTTTTGTCTTTCAGCTTAGCTACTGCAGATAGATTTAATTTATCAATGGACTTTAATATCGTTATTTACAGACAACAGACATAGTAATAAACAACATTGATAATGTTCTGTGAACGAGTATCACCCTTTGATGTTTCGCCAAAATACCGACATTCGGCGGATCGGTGGTTTGTTACACGCAAATGATGACATACGAACACTGTTATGGGTTACAAGTTCTCCGTTTTGTTACGCTAGTATGTACGCGCCATTAGGTCAGGGTACAATCACTATAATAAGCATGAAACGAAATTGTATGATTCATTTTTAAAAATTGTATTATATTATATCGATATCAGATAAGTCTATGATACCTTAGGAGTAGTAGTGTTTACACAGATCCTCCTCTGCTGTCGGTTCAAACGGAAAAAAAAATCTATGATACCTATTTTTTATAGCTATAGGTGGATAACTATCAAGTCTATAGCTATTATATTTCTCATACGGTCATACGGGGATTACTCTAATAAGTAATACTAGTACCTACGTATATTATACTGCTATCACAGCATATCGTAGGCCATTTCTAATTTTTTCCGGTTTAATAGTTTTTATGTATTTAAGTTAATTTATTTAACCCGAGATAAAAACAATCAAGGCGTTTTGCATATTTACTAATGTTTTCTTCTTAGATTATTACATATTTGTTCATTGATCATCTATGTTCCACTTGAAGTGCATAATTTAAAGTATATTTATAAACAGTATGACGTTACCTGAAATATAAAAAACATCAGAGACGTGATACAATATTTGTGACTTGAAATAATCCTGAAGATCTGCTGATATATAACTCACTTGCAGGGGTGGCTCCAGAGACATGAATGAGGGGGGGATGGGGCTAAGTCATAATGTCCAAAAAACTTTTGATATTGTACTATGTTTCTTTTTGTAATTTTAGTTTTAGAAATATACAATTTTTTAGAAACATTACAGGCTTGAGAGAGGCCCCCCTAGAGCTACCTCTGACACTTTGAACATCTACAACTTATTCCATAACGAATAACGATTGTGTTAAATATTAAACATGTATTGTTTGTGTACTCAAATACTCAGTTAATGCAACAACATATAATATGACTAAGACAGAAAAATATTATTTTAGTTTCGTAATAATGGTTATATAGATTATAATGGTTATTAATTTAATTTATTTTTGTCTATAATGCTGTGATGGCATGAGCATCTAGAATTCTAAAACATCCTTTCCTTCTTGATCTTCTTGATCAACTAACAAAAACCAGGAGCCATTCGTGATTTACTCATTAATATCTAAATTATCACAATAGTCAAGTATTTTTTTACAGATAAAATCAATTTAATTCTACATGCTTTTTTTAATTTGTAAATCAATCGTAACATTTTAATAGTAACTATATCTACCTATACTAATATTATAGCTTGTATCACTATAACGATATTATAATACCTAATATAGATCTACAAAATGTAGTTGTTATTGTTTTACGAATAATGAATATAACTTACATTGGATTAGCAATTATTGGTTTTTGTGCACTTGTATAATCCACATATTATTATCTGTGACGTATGGTATAATAACATGTACCGGGGATGAGGCAATTTGTTTGCCAGTCATAATCAGACAAGACAATTTTAGTTGCCACACACATATTTTATTTGTTTTGTATAATAGAACCTATTGAGAGGGGCCCATCACATAACATATAGGTATTAAGATTGTTATAATATGCAGGAGCGCATTTAGGGAGGAAAGGCGAAATAATTTTTCCCGGAGACAAATTTAAATGGTTGGCAATTTTCGAATATATTTATGATAAAAAAATAAATCAATCTATACATAATATATATACACTATACACATTGTATATTTTTATTATAAAATTTATAATTTTGTAATTTGTTCTAAAGTAATATTAGCCTCTAGGTATCTACCAAAACATGAAACAATTTGAACATGATAATACCTAATTTACATAAATCGGGTTCACATACAAATCGGTTAGGAGTTTTGCAACTCCTATAAAAATTGAAAATGACATTACAACATAACTTAATTATAATCATGTTATTAATATTTTTGCTGCAAATGAAACACTCAGGAGATTGTAAATTTGTATTATTATAAATGATGAAAAATAGTAAAAAGACCGTTTGGAGGAAAAGTGTTTACACTTTAACCTCAACAATTTACATGTGTTGTTTTAATTTTTTTTTTTTGAGAGGGTAGTGTTGGTTAAAATATATATTGCCCCAGGGTGCAAATTTCCAAATGCACCTCTGATAGTGTGATCATGAATTGAAAACATCTTCAACAGACAGTGACTTAGAACTGTAGACACACATAACATAACAATGTAGTCACATAAAACCATTGGCCATAAAATATTATCACAATATTACATCAAATTTCAATATTATGAGTAACTGCATGTCATCATGATATTTTAATATATTCATACAATATTATTATATTCTAAATTAATGTTATTTCGAATTCGAATAGGTACGTCATAAATAACTTATTTATTCGATCTATAAAATGTAATTATTAAAAACGTGCAATTTATAAATATTGAACAAATACTTAATTATATCCAAGTTAAAGCAATCAAATATTATGTAGGAATAATATTAATATATCATTGTATCAACAACGTAAACAAAAAAAAAATTATTTTAGTTACTTTTTAAAATGTGAAGTCAATTTTTTTTATATTAAGATAAATTATGAAGTATTAATCCACAATCGTCCTAAAATTTAACCAAATTCCGTTTTTTGGTGAAGTTATTCCACGTTCTTTTTTCATTTGCAGCGGTATTTCCGTTTTTTCACAAGGTGAAATTTCAAATTTCGATAATATTTTTGATAGAATTAATTTCAATTCCAGTTCAGCGAAACGTTTTCCTGCAAAAATACATATTATCATTTATAAATAAAATTCAATATTGCATAATTAAAAATGATGAATGGAGAGTAAAGTTGTGTATATTATATCTCGTATAATCATTAATCATACATGGAATATCAATATACCTATGCAATGGCGAGGTCCATCGCCAAATGGTAAGAATGTACCATTTGGTCGCTTAGATTTTTCCTCCGCAGTAAATCTTTCCGGATCAAAAGTATCGGGATTTGGATAATACTTTGGATCGTGATGTATACTATAAATTGGTATTAAAATTTTTTGCCCTTTTTCAATCAATAATGACTCTCCGGGTACGTTATAATTTTGTGTAGCTCCTCTCAACAGGGCGGTAATTATGGTATACTTACGATGAGTCTCTGAAATAACATAATGTAGTACGTTACTAAAAAAATATAATTCAAACTAGAGTGTATCTACGTCAAAACTCTACAAGATGATTTATTATTAATAGGTATTTAAATACTTATACGTATGTTTATTACCGTCTAAAACCATATCGGCGTAATGAAGATCTTCCAAAAATTCACTATTCAGCTCTCCTCCGTGTTTTATTTTTGACGATATTATTTCGGCACGTAATCTGTCTTGGATATCTTTATTCAATGCCAATTCGTAAAAACAGAAAGATGCTGTGGCAGTTACAGTTTCAGAACCGGCCGTAAACAACAACATTGCATTTGCAATTATATCCAATTCACAATACTTTTCTATAAATAAATATAAAATTTATAATTATTAATAGTCTAAATACTTATGATGATTATCACATAATATGTACGATAATAGTGTGTGATGAACATTATGTTAAGAGGACACATTTGTTGTCTCCGTCTTACACACGTACGAAATACCAAATTTTCGTTTATAAGATTCAATAGCGTGCTATTAGTTTTGATTTATTTTACGTGGTTAGTTCAATTTTGTGCTAGTTGTTTTATATTTCCTTAGTAATATAATTAATAATAAGACAGTGTTCACAATATTAATTATAGCTAAATACTATAAATATTTTATTTTTAAATTAAAATCTAATTCCATCGTTTGATTCTGATTAAATAGCCGTATATTAAATAATTTCAATCATAATTGATATTAGGATAAATCAAAATACAGTCAATGACAATATGAAATATTGACGTGTTCACACACATGTTGTGTCCATGGACGTCTCGTGTAGACCGGGTCTGGTCTAGTATCAACAAACACATTATAGGTACTGTATTGTCGTATTGATAGAGACCAAATACCAAAAATATAAATTTAATTAAAACAATAACAATTTTAGAAAAATACCTAATAAAAATAACTTTTATAAATTATGTTTTTTTTAGATTACTCAACACCCCTATTAATCAATATTAACCCGAATCACGACGGTTATTGCACCCAAAAGTTTGCTTAGTTTTTTTTTATTCCGGTGTTTGAACACCCGAATATACCCGGCACCCAAAACCCGAAACTCGAATAAACTATTAGGATTTTTATGTTTCTATAATAAGTTATCATTAATCTTTCAAAATCTTTATTCTTACCTTCTCCCTTATAGTCACTGCTTATCACCAAATCCTGTCTCGCTTTCATTAGGGTTTGTGTTAGATCGTTTCTAACCACATCATTTTTGGTCCTGTACTCAATGACTTCGCCGAACACTGAATGAAAAAAATTAATAGCATCTACATCCACTGGAGAAGTTTGAAGTTTTAAGAACTTTACGATTTTCGGGAATAGCACTCCAAGTATTTGAGCGAATATTACTTTACCGCTGGGTTTGAACACTTTCTTTACGTTTTGTCTAAAGCTCGAATTATCGTTATTAATTGTGTCCAATTTCATGCCGAAAGCGCACGTACCAATCACGTCGGTGGCTAAATTGCCGACAAGTTCGTATACTTCGATGGCATCGGTTTCCTTGGATTGTTCGTAAATACAGTTTGTCAACTGATCGCTACACTCTCGGATCTGTTCGTGCGTACCTTTGAGCTTACCGGAAGTGAATCCCGGACTCAGTTTTTGTCTCATTGTTTTCCATTTTTGTCCGGTCGCAAAGAACAAGCTTCTCGCCATTACGTTCACCGAAGGGTTCATGTCAATTCCGTGGTCGGTGAAATATGAAAAGTCTTTGATGATCACCGTGTTGATCAACTCCGGGTCGCGAAGCATCAAAAACGGTGTGCTCATTTGATAGAAACCGCAAAATTTCTCATTGGGAAACTGTTGATAAATTCGTCCGAACGCGTCTACTTGGTGCTCTAAGCCCGTAAACATTTTGAATATATTCCCGAAAAAGGGCACTGGCCTTGCGAACGGCACATTTAATTTCCTCCATGTATCGTACGTCGACGTCGTATAATAGTAAAGGAACGTACAAACAATAATCAAACTCAGAAAGATGTAGTCAAACAGCCAATTGGTCAGGTACGAAATCATGGTTACGAAATGATTTAGGTACCTAACTCAATTATTGTGACTTGTCACAAGGAACACCTACGGGTGTATAATGAATTGTACTGGATCCCGCTATAATATGAATTACAAACGGCAAAAACGTAATACTTTTCGGTTTTTTTCTCATTCTTAAATTAGCTTTCGAGATGATATAATCTATTTGTGGAGGGAATACAAAACGTCTGTAATTAAATTATATATATGCATACAATATTATGTACAATATTGTTGATTTTATATTACGCATATAGACTGCAGTGCAGCAGTATAAATCAGTGACCACTGATCTATATTACACCATGATACCATACTGTTATCAACTGCCGTATAGATTGGACGGGTGCTGCAGTGTTAAGCACCTAGTAATCGGGGAGTAGTGGTGCCCTACATAACCGTTTGTGTATTTTTTATTACGACTAATATTAGTTATCTTAAGTGTGCTCTAAAATCATCAGACAAAATAGAGGTCAGACACGTGATTACGATTTATGGCATAAAAGACCTCACCCACTCAACGACGTCGAACTTCGAGACTAGAAAAAAATTAATAAATACGTATTTTTCAAGCAGCTTTACTACACGCACTGACGCACTGTAGGCATTTGTAGCCTTGATAGTGTGAAACTATGCTGAGAAGAATTTTCGTCGATTGATGAAAATATTGTCATGCTGCAGATGACTGCAAACGATTTTTCGAGTATATTCTTCAAGTTTTATAATGTTTACACACAAACACCTATATACCAGCTACCTGGTTACATACATGATATTATGATCAATATAAAAACTTTTTTATGTTATATAATAGCTAGTAATATTGGTAGTATAATATACCTAATAATCTAATATACTTTACTTTACGTCTATACTATTGACGCATATAGGTACTATAATTTGTATCACCCTAAGTCTATTTTCTACGCCCATCACGCTATAGTAAAAGTATTTTTCTGTATATTAATATTTATTTTTATTTCCTACATAATAAGTAAATAAGTACTAACAGTATTATAAACTTAACGTGCTGCAGTCAAAAGGATGCAGTGCAAGTGAGTGTACTATGTCACATTGTCTCCATTCAAAATCTATTGTATAAATAATAAATAATAATATAAAAATAACATAAATTATTGAAATAATAAAAAAATTATATTTTGCTTTTTATTTTAGTCGTCACTGCAATAATAAACGTAAATTATTTTAATCATAATTAATATTAAGACAGTATAATAAGATTAATCCATAACTGATGCTCAGTCTCAGACAAAAATGTACTCTATACAGAAGAGTCTTTTATAATGTCTCTTAAAAAACTTTCGAAGACATTGGTCAGATTGACTGAATGCCTCCATTCTTCCTGTATTTGCTTGCCGAGTAGGTGTCTTGCTCCACGTTACCTTACATTATATTTTACTTTTAAGTGTCTCCATAAACACTCAATTTTTTATGTTTGAGCCCTGTTTGTAGACTTAGATATGAAGTTCTTGGTATGGTTTGGTAGCTTAGTGAAGAAAATTGTAAGTAGGTTTTTGTTACCTATGTAAAACCACAGGCACAAGCGCAAACATTGTATAAAAAAAACTCGGAAAGTCGGAAGTATATTTTAGGTATTACATGTAATATATGTACCATCCCCTCCAGACACTGGATGATATATAAGTATTTAACTGCGCAAGACTTGTACCGATTTTTGCTATTAACTTCCAACTTTTTGCAACCGTACGCATTTTCTTTTTTTATCGTGCAAAAATATCGATTATAGCATAACACAAACTATATAAAATGAAATACATCTATTGCATAAGCGCAATTTTAGACCTAACATTTTGAAAGTGCTAAAATTATATTACAAAGCTTACTATACAAATTACTTTATTCTATTAATCACAATATTTTTAATGATAACCAATTATAGGTACTAAAATAAAAGATTAATGATTATAATTTATAACTATCCATATTAAAGCAATTTTTTGTCTTCTGTTTTAATTGATTTGTTAAATATTGAAATAAATTCAACAGTGATGAGTTTGAAAATCGTTCTTGTGTTATGCTAGTCTACCAACAATTTTTTTCACCGCATTAATGCGTTATATAAATTAATACACATAGTACATATATAATGAATCAAATTATTTGGTGGTGATTTAGCAAAATATTTGAGGATGCTAAGAACCCTCTGCATCAGTTGCACTTATGGAGATTATGGTTAAGCGTAATAATTTGATTTGACTAATTTTCAAATTTTATTTTGGAGAAGATGATGTAGAGAGCTCGACTTGTGACAACAAAATAGCAGCTTTTTGCATGATTACGACGTCAAAAAATCGTTTTTGCGGGTTTTTGGATGCCACGTGGCAAAATATCTGATCACTTATCAGTCTACTAGGTGGTTTACGTCAAAGAAAAGCCGAACCCCTTGTGCCGCGTAGCATCAGTACTTATTTTAATTTTAGGCGAAACAATGTCAATAGCAGTTTCACCTCCGGTTATCGATACCACGTAAAACAAAAGTACTTATTTTGATACATTTTTAATATTTAAATTATTTTTTAAATCATTACAATCGAAAAATATATGCCGCATCGGGCGCATCGACTGGACACGTATTTGTCTTGCGGCAAGCGGCGGACGCAAACGCGCGGCCGTGCCGAACTCTAAAAAGCCGTCAAATCTGGACGGGCCCTAAATGTTATGTTATCATAAATGCCAGTATATATAGCATGACAAAATAGAATAGAAAAATTAGTTTGTAATGGTATATACTATACCTATATAATATATGGACAGACTAATGTAATATCAATTTTCAAGGTAAAAAAAAAATAATAAGTTTGTGAGATTATTGTTTTTTTTAAGGTATCATCATGTTGCCTATATTATTAATCACGTATAATATTACAATAATATATTAGTTATTACATAATCATGTACGTAAGTGTGGGTACATACTATTTCACAATTACACGCGTGTTTTGATAATATTGTACATAACATTTCAAACACATAATATGTTCATAATAGTGCACGTTAATCAATATATTTTTTTTTTTTTTTGTAATAAATTCATAAATATAATATGTAACATAATAATTTCCACAACTTTGCAGCGTCAGTGATTATAATAGTATTTACTATTTAGTTTCAGAGGCGTATCTACAATGGCCGGGTGGATATTGGAGTCAAATCACAACCTCCTCCCCCCTTCCCACGGAGAACAAATTTTATACACAAAACAATATGTAGATAATAATATGAATGTATCTATGTGCATACTGAATATGTCTATTAAAATCTTTATACAGGGGCGTATTTACCATTTTGGCGGTAGAGCCTACTGATTATAAAATTTGAGCGAATACCAGAGCAAGTGGGAACTTGTGTGAATAATTTTTCTAAAAAATGCATGTTTGAAGTTTACACTGTTTACAGTATAAATTATTATTTATTTAAATTTTTAATTTTTGTACAAAAAAATGTCTAGTTTCCATACAATTTTCTTAATTATGAATTAGGTATATTTTTTTTAGATAATATAAATGAATATAATTTATGACTATAAAAAATATATGCAAACAGCAAGTAACTACATTATTAATATTTATTCAACTAAATAATACTTTAAAAATGAAACTAAATGTATTACGAGTTTAAAAGTATGCATGCATATGGAAATATATACTATGGAAAGTAATTATTATCTGTAAATGTCCATAATTATCTGTATAGTTCCTTAAAATGAATAAAATAATGAATGTTTGATAAATCTTGAAATATCTTCAACATACACATCAGTATAAGATCATCTTCACGTATTATTTTATATAAATCTAAAGGGGCTGTGTTATTCTTAACAATACGATTTTTACTAGTGTTTAAATACAATTTAAAATGAATAAATTCTAACGCAAAAGAATCTTCTAAATAATTTTTATATGTTCTTATGAATTTTTTAGCATTATATTTCATTTTGGAAGTCGGAAATGTTTAAAGACACACATTTATTTATCACCATTCACCATAAATTGGTTGCAAAATAAGTCATATGCCTGACTTATTGTTTTTAATTTTGCTGCAAGACGATAAACTATTCTGAGCTCTAAGTTTATCTCGACCTGTAATCACACCGTATCATTCTAACTAAATTTATCGGCAAACGGTTTTTTACGACAACATTTGTAATTCTAATAATTATCAGCTGCGGTCAACTGCAGTTCACCGACGTAATAATTGATAATTAATAATTATAAAAACCATTTAAAAAAAAAAATGTACCCACTGAACAACCATAAAACAAAATTTTATTAAGTCTTAGGTCTAAAAAATAAAAAAAAATGCCGTCGCCGATAAGTGCTTACCGTGACTATATGTAAATGCTTAATACTCCCCTAAGTTCGTTCTGTTCCAGGTCGGCTTAGAACATACGCCTGACGCCTCGTACGTTACCTATTAAACTCTACATTACCAAGTGGAGTATTTTATTAATTAATTTTTTTGAGTGGTGCCAGCGGGTGGGTGTAACTCAGGTGATAATTGTCCCTGTCCCCGCCCACCCGTGTTTGAGTTCCGAAGTAGATACTTATCTAATAGCAGAATGTTTAAAGTTTTTATAAACAATATTTTTTTAATTATAGCAAAATAAATACCAATTTTAACACTACTAAAGATATCAGTATGTGATTTTAAGCTAAATTTTAAATTTTTATAAGGTTGTTCATTGAAATTAAACAAAACATTGGCGAAAAGTAGCATATTTTTTTAAAGTATGAGCATTTGAAGCCAAATGTTTATCTTATTGATTATTTTTACAAAAAATAATGATTTTTCATTGAGACTTTTTGTTATTTTTTTATTATTCAAAATTTATTAATCATAGAAACTAGAAACAATTCATTAACATTTTCGATTGACTGTTAAATGCAGGGCTTCAAAACGTTTTCATAACGTTACGAGTATAACGTTAAACGATTCAAAAAACAATTGAAATCGATAACGGATAACATATCGGTAAACGACAAACGATTGAAACGAATAACGGATAACATATCGGTAAACGATAAACGATTGAAACGGATAACGGATAACGGAACAGAAACGATAAACGATTAAAATTAATATCGAATAACGCAACAAAAAACGATTAACGATTAAATGTTGAATCATAACAAACATATCAGACAACAAAGGAAATTACGAAAATATTAAAAACTATCTATAGAATATAATTAGAATTTAGTTAGTTTTGTAGAACTGTTGCTTGATAGGACTATAATAATAAAGTGACTTTAATATTAGCATTGATTATAAATACTATAGATTGCTCACTGGGCGTAGGTATTTATAATCAATGATATTAGGTACTAATCAAAATTAATTAAATGTACATGGAACTATGAACGTTTAAAATAGCCATAAATATTTCAAAGAAATAATACGCATTATCAATTATATTTAGGCTTTCTTACAAAAGTAGAAAATATTTATAAATAATGTCTGGGTAAATAGTATTAAACCCGTTCAACGGATTCTACATTTCTTAGTAATGTATTTATAAAAAGTAACAATAATGATAATAATTATGGTACCAATATTATTGTTATTACTTATTGTTACTTTTTATAAATAACGTTTATTACCTAATTTATTATAGGTACCTATAGAAAACTTCGTTATTTTGAGAAAAACATAAATCCCGACGCGAAGAATAAACAAAAATAAAAACCAATAATGTCCTCGGAAATTAGATTCTTAAGACAGCAAGTTATATGCAAATGCAATGCATATCAAGTACAAATACTACAAACTGAGGTAACTACCATCATAGTATCACGGTGATTAAGTATTAACCTGAGATGGTAATGCCATAGAACAATATAGAAGCGAAACTCGATCAGCTGATTGGGTCTTGGTTCTCAACGATCTGAAGTCTGAACCTCCGAAAAACAAGGAAATGGTTCGGTGCACTAACATAATGTTAGACCCAAAGGTTACCAATATAATGAAAATGGTTCCAAGTCGATGGTGGGGTATTCTGCGCGGGGTCAGCTTGTTTACCATTCCCAAATCTTAAGATAATTTTTGTTCTGTATTTGTTCATTGAAATGTTCTCAAGGTCTTTGTCAATGCTCATATCAAATGGGTACCTAGTAGGGACTAGGGAGATCATAAGATCTATTCATATTTGTATATTGTATTTATAATACATCACACTATATGCATAATGATACTACTCCCCTTCTGGCCCTTCTCAAAGAGGAGACATGTGCGGTCCTGAAGTGGGACCTAGTTGGAAATTGGATGACACAATCGAACAAGAAAGTGTAGAACACTAGAACCACACAATTTTTGTTTTGCACTTTTTTATGAATCAAACTGAATTCTATGGGAGTCATAGTCAACCGTGTGACTCCACTTAAGATTTAAGAAGTTATTTTTATCTTATTAAAATTCTTTCTTTGGTACTTTTATAGTTTTATGTTATGACTTATGAATTTTAATTTATAATCACAAATACTTATTAGTTATTATAATATATCACTTATGAATTTATGATGTGTTGTGTCATCGTGTACCTATCTTGCAATTTAATATTTATATATATATTTCATTATACCTAAATTATAAAATATAAATTTGAAGTAACTAGTAAGTTACTAGTAGTAACAAACAAAAGTAATGAGTAAGTTATAATTAGTATTATAATATAACCCTCCCCAATTTTTCAAGAGTCAAGACTAGTGTTTCATAAAGTTTAAAAGTTATAAATAATTAATATTTAAAACGTTTAAACGTTAAACGGAACATTTTATAAACGTTTAAATTCTTTATAACGTTAAACGATAAATCGATCATAACGTTTAATATCATATAACGTTAAACGCTAAATCGATCATAACGTTTAATATCATATAACGTTAAACAGTAATTTGGTCATAACGTTTGATATCCATATAACGGTAAACGGTATTATTTTTTTTTGATTTAAGCCCTGGTTAAATGTTCAAAATATGTAAAATGAATTTGATACATTTACTATTGAAATTTTAGTTCTTGGTTGATAAGCTTAAAAGTGTTATATAAAGTTCTTCATAAGTTGTTCTTATAGCTGGGTGTTTGGAGACATTAAAAGTAAAGAGTCACATATTTTTTTTATAAGTCCGAATTTTGTCAAAATCACAAACACTTACAATTATTAATTTTTTTGATATTTTTTTATTGATAAACTTGTCTTATTTAATACATTGAGCACATATTTGACGAGTTGACCTTTTTTTCGTCTTCCCGCAACCAAATAAAAATACTACAATATTATTATGCTAATCAGCGAACAACGGTATATTCAAAATAAAGCGGGAAGTGATGGCTTGTGCGTTGTTTTGGGCAGCCGTGGATTCCCCCGGCCCGGCCGCACTGCAGCACCCGTTACGCTTTTCCACGATCTGTGATAAAGGCACTCGTTGCATTACTTTTGATAAGACATGTCCATTTGTTTTTGTTTATGCGCAAACAACGACTAATGAGTAAAAAAAAAAATAATAATACGATTCGCATTCAATTCGTCCGGTTGCCGACAATAACAATATTAATATTTATTTTCGATTGTCTAGTACGTATTTTCCTCGACCATTTTATCGAAGACTCGTCGTACGGAAGTAATGAAGTTGTGTTTATTATAGTCCTGACCATGGCCAATCTTGATGGAGATCTGTCGCGTATGTCCATAGGTGAGTTTGATGAATCCGGTACCGCGCTTTACCGTTCGAAACTCAATGTCCCGATGCGTGGAGGCCATATGCGTTTTAAGCCGTTTTGAATTTCTCTGAAAACCACAAATGCCGTTTAATCTGTTGAGACTGTTCCTCTCCACCTTAGACATAGTGTCCTCACCCTTTGAAGGCCGCGCGAAGGCGAAGCTAGTTTTCCTCGGAAACGTACTTGTTATTTTTTTTTTCTTTAAAATTTAAATTCGGTGACATTTCGATAACTTTTTTTCACAGTCCCGACGAGTTAGCATTTTAGTTTTTGTTTACTCTGGTCTCTGAGATAACCATTGTATCATTTTACTTCATGTAATTTTGAACTATGTTGTCTTTATAGACTGCCCATGTATATTCTGTGTGAATTGCTGGCCGGTTGTACTTCATAATCATTCAGGCTTTACAAATTTAATGAGTCATATTTATTTTTGGAACTCAGTTTCTTGAGATCTCTATATTTAAATTGAACAAAACAAAAAAAGTAATAATATAATAATAAGGGTTTTTAGTAGTTTATTTTTGTATTATAAACACATAGGTTGTGGTCTGATTTTGGTTGTTTTATTTATATCTGTTAATTATTATTTTTACTCTCCTATGAATATTTATTCATTCATTACAATTTTTTGTCAAATACTTGGGTACATCAAGTAAACAAGAATTATCTTGCACTTCCTCGTGTAACAGTCTGTCAATAAGATAATTGTTAGTTATAATCAGACAAATATTTGTAAAATTAGCTATAATCTTTTTTTTCTTTCATTTTATTCATCATAAACTTTTAATGATTATAAAAATGAAATTGTGACCAATAGACATTTTTGATATTTTAGAATTGTTGCAAGAAAAAAATATAGAAAACATTGAATTAAATTAGTTTTTTGATTGGTAAAAAACTTTTTATATGTTATAAATCGATTAAAGTCTGAATTTTGCAACTGTTTATAAATAGCTCGGAAAGTGCCAAAATATTTTTAAATTTATATCATGTCTAGGAAAAGTTAATTTAATTATTTCAAGAAAATTTCAAGTCCCTACAGTTCTTTCTTTTTGAACTACAAAAAAAAACAACATTTATTTTGTGGAAATTTGAGAAGTTTCTACTCTTGACTCTCAAAATTACCAATTAGAAAGGAAGGTTGTAGATTACATTTTATTTTTATTTTCTAAAACTTGAGAATAGAAGTAAAAATCACACTCATTAACGTACAATCAATTCATAGTTCCTTTCAGAATCTAACCTTAGTAAACAAACATACATTTAATATAAACTTAACTTGCAATTTGTAAAATGTCTATCAATAAGTAAAAATTACTTGAATATTGTTAATTAATTTAAAATGTATTTTTTTTAGTACCTATGTATTTATTAAATATTGAACATTTTGAAATTTATGTTGATAGTTTTATGTGCATACCTACTTCTAATTTTAATTTTCCTTAATCAATTTTTTTAATATAGGCGATGATTCGAGTAATAAATTTGGAAGGAAGGACAAGTTTCCTAGGGAAGTAGAAATATACAGGCCTGGAAGTGGACCATTAAAACGAAGTGGTAATTCTCGCCAAGATGTTGAAGATGATGATAAACGGTCTGGATTTGATCGTGACCTTGAATCATCCAAGAAGAGTGATTTTATACCAAACAAACATTTTGAAAATCCAAGTAGAAAAAAAGAAAATTTTCCGAGAGGTCAAAAGATGAACGGTGTGGCTGCTGATAATTACAGTACATTCAATTTAAAACGGAAACAGCAAAAGAAAACACAACTATTTTATGAGCCACCTAATGAATGGAGTAGTGATAAACGATCAGATCGACCACGAGTAAACTTTGTAAATCCCAACGATTCCAAAGGTGATGATGATAATAATTGGAGAGCACATAAAGCACCTAATGTAGTGATTGTTCCTAAAGTGGTTAAAAAAATTGATGAAAAACCAGCTGTTTCAGAAAAAATCATAACTCCGAGTGATATTATACCTACCAAGAATATTAATACACGTGTTAACTCAGTACAAAATATCCCAGATAAGACACATAGTTTCAGTAGTAAGAAACGAGAAGAAAAAAAAGTGCCTAGTAAACCAATACATTCTGCGCTTTTAATGAACTATGAAAATTTGCCTCCAAGATTGCGAAAAAAATTTTGTGATGATTATCATATCTCTATGGAGGAAGTAGAAGCATTGTTAACAAATGGACTTCCATCTCAAGATGAACTTAAACAAAACAGTTCATATCAATCTAGAAGTCAAACATTACCTCCAAGAAGTGGTAAGGGTCGATTCAATGAACCACAAAGACATGAACAGGGATTTTATAGGACTAATTCTAATCAACCTCCACCAAAGACTGAAGTTAGGAGACAGCAACCTGCAGTTGTTAATACTGTTAATAGTTCAACTGAATCAAGTAAACGAGGTGTTGGTTTACCTGCTAAAGTCTATAGTAGTCATCATGAATCTAAAACTGTAGATCATACTACTAGGGATAATACTGAAAACAATTATTCTGTTAGTACAAAGCAATCCATAGAAAGTGCAGTTTTACTCCCTAGTGGTACAATCGTAAGTTTTATCTTATACAGCTATATTATAGAATAATGTTTTATGTTTAACATTTAACATTTTTATAGAATTGGGCTGAAGAAGTGGAACGAGCTGAAAACATGTCCAAAGTGGCAGAAGATTCAAAAAAAGAAGTTGAGAGATTAGAAACTGTTGAAAAGACATCAAGTTCTCCTAGAGATAGAAAACAGAGGAAGTAAGTGATAAATCAAATCATATGGCTCATGTGCAAATTTTAATTTAATAATCATATATTTTAATTAGGAGTGTCAGTAAGGATAGAAATTGTATAAATACATTACCTCTACGTGACCAACCATCTAGCAGTACTCACTCTAACTGGCATTCTCAGAGTAATGATAATTCTGAAAACTTAAATAGCAATGGTGGAAGTTGGAGAAAAGAAAAATCTAAATCTATTAGAAATTGTAGCAATGACCGATCGAGGAATCGTTCTCGAAATCGTAGGAACAGGTTAGTTTTATAAACATTGTTTTTACTTTTTTTATATGCATAACATTTTTGTTTTTGATTATAGAAATAACAGTGAAAAATCTGCACCACATAAATCAGAAAATATTGGTGGTATTATAAAACTACCACCTAATGTAAATGTCAATTCTACTGATAGCAAGTCACTTAGTCTAAGTGGTTATTTAAAACAGACAGTTACAACCACAACTAACCAATCTTCGTATCCAGCAAAACAGTTATTTAATCCAAATAACCCGAATAAACCAATAGTGATATCTCCTAAACAACAAAATGTCAGAGCTGGTTATCCACCTGCCAATATAGAACCACATCATGCTAAAGAACATTTTCCAATGAATATTAACAATGCAAATGCTCAACAATACTCAGGTGCACATTATGGTAGTGCACCGCCCGCTTGGTATGATCCATACACAGAAAGGTACTGTTAAAAAAAATAAATATTTAAACAAGGCTGTACTCTGAACAGTTTTAGAGAGGGGGGGTGTATATTATTTTGATAAAAAGTGATGCTAAATTTCTAAGTTTGCATTGATAATCTGAAAATAAAATTGGGTGAGGTTTGATGAATCCTTTCCCCCGCAACTATATGTAGGGCCATTTAAATAATTTAAAACTTATAATCATGTGTGTTAATAATAGTTTTAAATTTTAGTTACCGTGCTTCAATTTATCCAGTTTTGTTATTGGATATAAAAAAAGCTGATTCTATTATAGGAAATTTAGTTTTTGAACCAAATATGCTTCAAAATTGGCCAATAATTAATTCATGCAGGTTTGTACAAGACTCAAATCACTTAGAAATATTTATACGTTTTTAGTTTGATAAATATTATATTTTTATTTAAAGGGAGTTTTTAAAAGATTCATTAAAAGAGCTTTTAAAATCAGACATGAAATTTTGCCAAAGAGAAAATATTGAAACACACTTTTGGAAAATCCTTTACCACAATATTATTGAACATCTAAAAAAGCTTATAAATGAAGACTCACCAGAATTAGTAAAAGACTATACCTCGTTACTAATGAATTTAATAGAAGAAGTAAGTCATTTAGAAATTAATCTTAAAATTAATAGTTATTAATTAAAATATTGAATGCTCTTAGGGTATGAAGTATATGAATGACCTTTTAAAACTGTTGGAAAAACATTATAATTTTAATTTGGATGATTATGTATCTCTGACATGCCTGTCTACAAAAAAACTTGGAAATATTGGTCTTGCTTTAATATCATCTCAAAAATTATATATATCGTTAGGAGACTTGGCAAGGTATAAAGATATCATGAATCATAGCACTAATTATGTTATTGCCAAACAGTAAGTATTGATTGAACTAATGTAAATTGTAACATCTGTCTCACAAGTATAATTTTAGATGGTATACCAAAGCCAACCAAATAAACCCTAAAAACGGTCGACCTTACAATCAATTAGCGCTACTAGCTGTGTATGAAAAACGAAAACTTGATGCTGTATATTTTTACATGAGAAGTTTGATGGCTTCAAACCCTTTTCAGTCAGCAAAAGATAGCTTATTATCTTTATTTGAAGAATATAGGAGAAAAGTAAGATAATGTTTAATGAGTTTTTCTTTACATTTCCTTACATTTTTATTTGTTACAGTATGAAATGACTGATAGAAAACGCCTAGAAGATAGAGAAAGACGTGAACGTGAAAAAGCTAAAGAAAAAGAGAGTTCCATGTCATCCAAAGAAAAATACAGTAAAAGAAGGAAAGAAATATGGATACACCCAGATGGCAGTAAACGTTCTCACAGAACAACATCATCCACTGAACCAAATCAAGACATTGATGAGGAAGAACTGTCAAAACTGTCTCAGTCTGAAGTAAATTGGCATTTTATTTTAAAATTAATTTTTTGTATCTACTATGTATGTAGAACTGTGTAAATAAATACTTATGGCTATAAGCAAATTATGTTCAACTTAATTAAATAGTATAAATTAACATTTAATGTAATGTATGTTCTTACAGGTTAATAAAAGGTTTATTGTAAGTTTTCTCCATGTTCATGGAAAGCTGTTTACTAAAGTTGGGTAAGTTCAATTTCATTTAAATCTACTTTATATTATCAATGTGTTTTTGAATCATTTTTCAACATAATATATTTGTATCCATTTGTACAAATAGGGGAAGGGAATTTGGTCTCACATAAATTTCTGCCAATACCCTCAATTTAAAAGTTAGTAGTTAATGCGAAGCATACATAATTTTTGGAAAGTTCTTTTTAGGAGGAGGGTTAGTCCCCCTATACAATGTGGGTTGTTTTCGCCTATGTATGTATTCAGAACCAATCTACAAAATTATTTAGTAGGTATTATTATAATTTATCATTTATGCCTTTGTCATTTTCAAAATACTCCAAATAATGCTTACTCTTGGTTGGTGGATATTGAACACTAACTTATAAAACAATAACTATTTAATTAATTAAAAGAGCTTTTATAATTATCAATTCACTTATTACACCTGGTTATAGAGGATCCCAAACTTCCACCTTTAAAAGTAAATTTTTATAAATTAACTTTTTTTTTTATGTACAACATAAAATATTTGTTTTAACTTAGTGTTTTACTCATTATCATTAGGTTGGTTTTATATAATGTAAAGGCCAGTAACCTTAGTCCTTGGTTTCTTTCATAGGCGTAAATAAAACCCCCTTGTTTGCTTATACTCTACTATATATTTTTGTTGTCTTGCTAGACAGAGTATTTTAACTAAACATTACTTGACCCTTTTATTTTAATAATCTATTATATACATCACTAATTGCTAAATTTATAAGTAGGTAAATTTTTTACTGTATCTCAACTTAAGTTCTTACTTTTTGTTCTTGAAAAATTTAATACATTTTTGAAAGATTGATTAAATAATAAATGTTAACATCAATTTTTTTTAATGTAAATTATAATTATTAAAGCTGTATTTAATTTTTAGTATGGAGAGTTTTCAAGATACAGCATTACAAATGTTAAGAGAATTTCGTAAATTATTGTCAAATACACCAATACCAATCATACCGACAAGGTTTTTGCAGTATTTGGCTTTGAACATGTTTTCAATTGAATACAGTCGTCCAAAAGGTAAACAAAATAAATTTCACTGAAACAGTTTAACAACACAACAAATCAAGTACTGTTTTGTTTATTTGTATACAATTCGTTTATTATAGAAACACATGTAGAACAAGGATATTGGTCTACCGTTCACGAGTGTGCATTGGCAATGTCATTGCAAATGTTTAGCTTGATTGTTGACCGATGCAATCAACTTTTGAAAGACATATTGAATAAAGATGATGGATCTACAGCTAAACAGTTGATTGGTAGTGACATAGACTTTCTGTTACCGCCAATTAAGGTATGATTTAGATTATCTAAAATTAAAATCAAGGAAGGTTTAATTCAAATTATTTTTAATCTAGGTATGGTGTGATTGGCTTCTTTGCAATTCTAAAGTATGGAATCCTCCTCCATCGTGTTCGGATTATAAACTCTCGTAAGTTTTTTTTAAAAATCATTATGCTACAATCAATGCAGGGTAGTTGCAAGGTCGGGATTAAGAGTTTTTGTGCCCTGGGGCTATATTTGTTGTATGGCACCCTATATTTTCCCCATATTTAGCTTGAAAGCATGACACAGTATTATTAAAATATTAGGGACAAGCAGTAAACTCAGTATGGAAAAATATTGTTGAAATGCTTTAAGACATTTTAAACATTCTATATTTATTTTTTAGATATTCCTATGATACTGTTTAAAACATATGTTGCTTGAATATTTAAAATTAGTTATAATTTTTACTACAAAATTCAAAATTTTTCCTGAGGTATGTCCAAAATGTCAAATTGTCTGGATATATTAAAATACATATGTCAGGTCATAGTAATTAATTATTATTATTTTAAAGGGATTGCAAAGGCACAATTTTTAAGGGGTTTTGTATAGACAATATTATAGGTGATAACTGAATACATTCAAATAGTACAGATCTGTGAGTTGTAAATTATCATTAGTGTGTGTAAACTCCCTCCCAATCACTCGTATCAACCTTATTACACACCCTCATGCACATTTCATTAATTCATCAGAGCAAAATATTCAAAACTGATTTATGAATGTGAAAAATCTATGTGTCTGACAAAAATACAAGTACTTCTGGTCGATTGATTTAAAAAATGTAAAGAGAATTTAATTGGTAAACAAGTTTACTTTCCATCAATCGGAGGAATATTTTATTCTTAGCAAATTTTTGACAAGAATAAATATTTTACATTTTATAAATTTGACAATTTTTAATATTAAGTATTTTAAAAGATACTAAAAATATAAAATAAATGCATAGACCCATGTAAAGAAGACTTGTTTACCAATTGAAACATCTTTACATTTTTCACTAGAAGTACCTAAATTTTTATCAGTCTCTAAGGTTGTTTTGATGAAAAATGCAGAGGATTTGCGATCCCCTAAACTTTTGACTCTGCCTGAATTCACTATAAACTATGCACTGTACACAACAGCCATGTGTTGTTTGGTTGTTGTTCAATACCCGACTACCCTTATTGGTTGTAAAAGATGCATCTTGTGTTATTTTCTGTCATGTTTTGCACTCAATATATATTTTTCAGTGGGACTGGAGATTGTTGGTGTCGATTAGCTTCTCTGGTAAACAATTTGGAAAAATTCCAGGAGCATTTCAAATTAGTTTTGAATGAGCCTGACGAAAGTGATCCAAGTAAGAGAAAAAATCTATTTGTTTTGTTCGGATGTATAAAAAGACGTATGAGGTTACATAAATTATATATTGTTTAATACATTTTAGGTTTAAGACAACAACTTAAATTGCCTGAAGATTCTATGTTTAGTGGTTTTACACCAATAATTGGTTACGAGCTAAAACCTATATTTATTACAACTACTTCAGATAGAGTAAGTATTAATTTATAAATATCATTGTTGACATATCTAGAAATAAACAAATAAAATATATTTAGGTCCTGTCTGAGCTCACCCATAGAGTGAACTGTATATTGTTCTTTGGCACAGAATTTTTGTGTGGAACTGAACCACCTGTATTTAAATTACATAAAACTGATACTGGAGCAAGTGAATATATTTCTGTTGTCGAAACAGCTAGTCCCAAAGATGATGTAATTATATTATTTATATAATATATATATATATATATATATATTTGCCATCCAGTGTTTAATATTTGATAATATTTTATTTTAGAGTGAAGACGAAGAAATGTGTTTTGAAAGTTGGATTGATGAGGAAAATGATTTAAAATCAAGACCATCTGAAGACAAATCCGTATCGGAGTTACAGGCCAAACCAATCTCAAATGAAATACAGAAGCTTCTAAGTAGAAAAGAAGAATTGGAACAGAAACAAAGGAACGAAGAACTGAGACAAAAACGTGTACAAGTATGAAATTTATTGAATTATATTCATTTTTAATAAATATATTATATATATTTTAGTGCTTGTAAACTTATTGTATTTTTTTTCTTTTAGGAAATATTGAAACAAGCTTCGTATTGTATTGAAATTGAAATCAAGCCGCATTTTGTGGTTCCAGACACCAATTGTTTTATTGACTATTTGCCACAACTAGAGAAATTAATATATTCTTTATCACATGCACAAGAACATACATGCACTCTAATGATCCCTACTGTTGGTAAGTTGAATGATAATAATTAAAATTTGTATCAAGTTTATACTAATTGAATCAGTTGTTTGAGAAACCCAACTTGTACCAAACCCATAACTTTTTTAAAAATGAAAATAACACGTCTTGGATTAATGCAAAATCTCTTGATTCCATCATGTTGTTCTGCTATGAAACAACTATTTTTGATGGACAAGCTTGTATTCTTCTTTCTTATGAAATTGGTTGATCTTAATATGAAAAATCCACAATTGCAACAAAATGTCATTCCATTTTATTTAGACAAGTCTGATTTTTCAGATTATTGATTTACTTGAATTATAAAAAAAAATACTAACACAATTTTATCTTTCAACACTAGTACTTATTGAATTGGAAGGATTGGCTAAAGGTGGATGGGTCAGAGATACAGTGTGTGACGCTGCTAAACAGGCTTTAAAAATATTAAAAAACATTGATTCAGCTGCCGTGAAATTTGTGACAACCAAAGGGTCAAGTTTTAAATCGACTACATGTTTTGAAGAAGAAAACAATTTTGTATGCTTTGTTGGTCTAGAAATTAAAATGTCTAAATCTCATTTTAATGGCTGTTTATTATTTAGGTGGGAAATAATGATGATAAAATATTGGCAACTTGTTTAAGTCTATGTAAAAACAATTCTCAACTACCCGTAGAAAATCCACCAGTGGAAGGTAAATTTGCATTTATAAAAGTACAGGAATAGTATTTTATTTATTTTTGACTTGCTTTAGGAGAACCCAAAAAAATATTTAGGGATGTTGTGTTGCTGACAGAGGATCGAAATTTAAGAGTTAAAGCTCTCTCGTCAGACATGCCTGTAAGGGCAGTAATGGATTTCATAAACTGGTTGAACTTCATCAGTAGTTGATCCATTTGATTGCAGTGGTAGGAATGCTATATTGTTCCTAATTACAAAGACTTTTCTAGTGACATTTTTAAATACCACTGTTTATGGTAAGTATTTATTAAATAATATTTTAAGTAATTTTTATAAACAATGATTTTAATCTATACAACATGATATAGATACAACTTAGTAATATTTTATTGGCTAATGGCTATGATTAATTGATATTATATGTTTATCAACCAAAATTAGTAACATAATTAGGGTTGTATGTTTCAAATATACAAGGTGTCCCATGAAGATTTATCCATTGGCGATATCTCTTAATATAATAAATATATCATAAATCGGTTTTTTTTTTTACTAGACTCCCATGAACAAGGACTACATATAATTTATTTTTTAATTTAAATTTTTGGTTAAAAAGTCAACAAATTAACTATTTATTTTTTTATATTTGAAACAATTGAAGATATCAATTTTGTTGAGTTTATTTTTCTGAACATTTTGATTTTTCAACAATTTATTTTCCTTCATTTCATGATTTTTAATTATTTTTTTAATTAATGGGTAAAGCGCTAAAAACCCGTTTTTGTCCGGTAGACGATTCCCCCTCAACAGCTAATGAATATATCCTCACCGGACAGTGGACACCCTGCATATATTTTAATTGATCTGACGACATAAAAACCCGGTTTTGTGGCAATATATGTGTATATATTTTTATTATTTGTAAAAGATTAAATTTTTGATTTATACTAAAAAGGAAATATATTTTCGGTCTATAAAATACAAAAAAAAACACGGTGAGCCAAATAATTATAGTGAAATAATAATTATTTATATAATCTGTATATAGTTGGTGATGAAAAGAAACAAAATTTAAAATTTGATTACATCTTGTGACATAGCTTATAATTAATTTTTATTGATGTCAATCGACTAAGCAAACACAGTAATAATTATTTTAAGAATTTTTTAGATTTATGATATTATTATGACAAACCTATTACCGAGGTAAATTTCTTTATCTACTCTGTGCAATACAAATACACTATTACAATTCTGTCTAGTATGATTAAAGTTTTGTCATTTAAGATGGAACTTAAATTTTTTATGACATCGTTTTTACGATTCTTTCCCACAGCTTCTAGCCATCGTTAAATGAGATTGTTATAATGTTATAGTACATAATATAGTTCGGTAATATAATGCAATCATTGCTTATGAATTATGATAATTATTGTATGGAAATTGTCTCAGAGTTATTTTGTATTTTATGATTTCTGTGATTTTTTTAACCCATTATTCATCAAATTGTCTTACAGTTGACGACTCTGGTGCTGCGCTTTACAGCGTGGTTACTCTATATATTATTTGTTTTTATCATCTCGCCTCGTAATATGTCCTCAAAATGTTGGTACACCTTCAGCTCATCTAAACTTTTAATAGGTACTTATAGACTCTTATAACTTATAAGGTATAACTTCAATTAATAAATAGTAACTAATTTACTAGTCCCTAGGACCTAGGGATTTATAGGTAACCTACTTTTTCGATTGTGGAGTTTTATAAATCAAATCATTAAAAAAAAATATTCTAAATTTAAAATCCATGCTTTCGTTAAAAAAAAAGTATCCCCAATATAGTTAGGTACTGTCATATAAAAAAAAAATGTTTCTAAAAATATAAATTTATTGAGAAATAGATTGGTTCTTTATAAATAAATATAATATATAATATGATGAATATTTTACAGATTAATTTGTAGGTAATTTTTTTTCATTTACTTACTTACAAAAATGTCGTTATCGCCGTTTCTCGTTGAAATCGCATGGTATGGCAATGATTTATGTTAAGAGTTTGTTCTATCGAGTAAATACATTCCAAAAGTAGAATTTAATGGTTTCCAATGCTATATGTTCGGATATTAATGGGTTGTTAAGTTTAAAGTTTGTGCGTTGGGCCTCGGCTAAATTAATAATATTATTTATAACTAGTACGATACAAATCACTGTAGAATGTATAGTTAATGTATACCTATTTAGAGTCGAAAACGCGTTATTGGATTAAGATACGGTGGCGGCAGTTGTGGGTGGTTTACCGTATAATAAATAATGTTACATCATAATATTGTCTGTCCTGTAGTAAGAAAGATGGCTCATGACAAATACAAATCATATTAGTTTTAACGGAGTAGATATAAACCTAACCTTAGATTTTTATTCGTGTTATCCCAAGACATCGATTCTCAATTTCTCTCCCAGTTCAACTGCATTAACGAATAGATAATAATATATAGTTATATACAATACAAGTACTTTGTAAGTTATGTTCCAGCAATATGCCCATTGCCCGTTTAAATTTTAAGGGCAATTAAATATAGAAACTATGAATTCAATATTCCATATTTATGAATGTTGAGAAAAGTATTCTGCTTTCTATAATAAAATTAAAAATGAATAAACATCATTAAGCAAATTAAAAATCTAAAAATCAGTTAAAATTATTTTAAGCTAATTAAAAATATTTCAAAACATAAAAAATTCTTGGAAAATTAGTGTGGGCAGTTAAATAGATTAGGTATTTAGGTACCTCGATTTTATGGTAATACCTAATATGTGTATACGTAGAATACTGGAGAACGAGCGTCAGTCGCTGCGTGTCTCGCCTCTGCGAGGTCGTTAAAGTTTTCCCGATGGCGTGTGACTAATAAAATACGTTTGTAGAAGTGATATGCAGACATCTGATGGTTTTTTACGGGCCCGATTATAAAATGTATATTTTTTCAACAATACGCCTGCAGTTGCTCTTTTACACATTTCTTTCGAATTTCCAATGAACACACGTTCGGTTTTTTCTCCAGATTATTATTTCTATAAACTTTACATCGCGTGAACTCTAATAATAATTATATTCACTAAGTTGCCGCGATGTTTGAATTAAATCTTATCATAAATATGCGTTGTATATTTTTGTTATATAATATTATGTAGGTATGCGTGCTATTAAAACATAGTTTTTAATATTTTTTTATTGATTTTCAATAATCACGAAATTGTAAATATGCATAATATAATAATCGTTTATCTGCTGCCGTGACACAACTATCGCAAATCTGTTTAATATATGTACTATAGGTATATTATATTTATACATATATGTATAATGTAATATGTTAAGATGATAATATGATGCAGTTGAGGTATTTTTTTATGCATTTTTTTCTGTAAACACTTATTCTGAATCGAAACATGTTTGTCTTCTGGATTGTTAATGTCCGGAAATATGTTTTTTCAGGTTGTAATTTACGTATTATATTTACTATATATATTTTACTCCTATTCCATCTTCTAATGAAGTCAATATATGTACTCTATATACAGTGGTACATAAATAGGTCAACGTGTATTATATTTAAATATTTATAGAATTTAAAACAAATATGGATTATAGATTTTTTTATGATTATCGTAAGTCAGTAGGTACTTCTAACCTCTAAGTAATAAATACAAAACACAAGTCGATTGCGGACAGTGATAGAATTACGTAATCCAAATTCCGAAATGATTAAAAAAAACTAACAAGACAACATAAGTGCGCTAATAGAATCTATGTATAAAATATATTATAAGCCTCTCAACCGTCATTGCTTTCGAGTAATTTAAAAAAAAAATCCTTAGCGTAGTGAACCGATTTGTCACCAGAATAGATAAATGACGATGAAGATAAAGATGAACTCTAAAAAAGCACTATATAACAATTATTATTATTAGTATTTTTGTGCGCATTATAATAATTTTGTCATAAATGTGATTTCTACATAGTATATTTTGTAGTAATTATGTATTTGTTTTACTTTTTTCAGGTACCTACTTAACTCTCGTGTCCTTCTATTTTGGCACCATTTCAAACGTTAACCATTTATAAATACATAAAACAATACACAGTCTGACCAACGTTTTTAATTTTTAATTTTTCGACCTAGCGGTGATCTACGATCATCTTATTTATTATATATTCAATACATAAATCACTGTTCATCGTGGTCGTGTACATAAGATAATATACAGAATAGAGATGATTCAAAAGGAGGAGGAGGAAGAAGAGAACCAAGGAAAAGATGAAGATTATAGAATATCCAAAACACACACGCGCGAAATCGAATTCGCGAGATCGTCATGAGGATATAATGAGTATATAAAAAAATCGGCCAGCACTCCCAGAAACGCTGCTTCGGACCAAACGTTTATTTTGACATTAAATATAACATTCTTTTAATAAACTAATGAAGGTGTGTGCATTCGTTCGATTTCGTGATCGTCAGCGTCATCTTTAGATAAGTACATTGTTTTCCTTTCTGTTTCTAGTTTTGTTTTTAAATTTAAATTTGTATTATTATTTTATTGTTATTTTTAGTACCTAACTCTACTCTACTGCCTTTTTAGCTGTCGATAAATTCGTATCGCATTTGCTCACTTTTAATATATTATTATAATATAATATAACTATTATATCGTGCTATACTACAATATATAATATTATAATATATACAATTACCCCCGCCTGCCAATCAACCGTGTTTAGGTGCTTCCTCGATATGGTGACCTTTTGGTCGGGGAGATTTTATAATATAACTATTATTATTTGTTTTATAGTATACATTTGTAACTGCATTTACCGGTAGATTATTTTGCACCCAGCGAGACGTCGCCCAACCTCCGTGCGACCTATCGTCACAATATACGTGTGAGTGTACATAGATAGTCTTACCGAAATCCCGACGTTGACAGAAGTTAAAAGATTTTTCCACCGAACCACAATTTATTATAGGACGATGCCCTCGCCCGGCGCTCGTAAATCTCGTAATCTGTCCGTATCTACAACAATTATTTTGAAAAACGCCAATTTTTATTTCGGCGTTCCATCACGGTTAGGTTAGAGGTCCCAGCTCGATCGTCATACAACCGTGTACATATTATATTAATCGATGTATATATCTATTGTTATCTGCGTTATAATAATTATGCGCGTTTGTGTATAATATTATTATTTATGTGTACACACGATTCATTTTATATTTCTAACGAAACGCGAACAATTGTATCGCTTTATTATGACTTGAACGCAATGTCTATAGAACGCGACTCGACTGTTTGTTATTTGTGCAAAGGAGATGTTGGTCACACATCGTCTGAACGGATATTGTAGAAATCAACCACCGATATTCGCTTTACAGTTTTTCATCTTTTATCGTGTACTATTTCGTCAGCATTGCACCCTTCCCTCCTCATTACCAGCCCGTGGTACACGATCCGTTTATGATACACACACGTCGTTATCATGTATTTTATACGAGAAAAAGAAAGGAAAATCATGTTTATATATTTTATTTTTTTGACGTTTGATGATGGTTTTACTATTTTAACTATTATATATATTTGTTTTTACTTTTCTTCCGTCTCCTCATCGTACATAATATTATAATTAAGTACCTATGGTAATAATATTATACGTGTATCATATTATATGAGCCCCATTCGAAATGTACAATTTTAAACATAATAATAAATATTATGTATATTGTATTTTTATTTTTATTTTTTTTAGTTTTATTTAGTCGTTAATTTATCATTAATTGCCTAATATTATTTTCCTATAGGAAATATTAAACTAGTGATACATAGATATAGTTGTAAAAAATAAAACATTATAAATTTAAAAAAGAACTGAATATTGTAATAACAATTCATGTAACGTTACATATTATAGTTTATACGACGATGAGCCCGCCAGCTGGTTAAAACCGCACCACACCACAGTAACCATAATTCTAACAAGGTGATTCTGATTAGTGATAATAACATTATTTAAAATATCAAACAAAAGCAATAATATATGTTTGTTTTGAACTTTATATTATATTATTATTATGTATACTTATGAATTTAATATATATATAATTCATATTATATTAAGTTTTATGTAATTAATAGGTAAAAACTCTTAAATTCTACGTAGTATGTACCTATATTATAATATATATATCATGTATATTTATAAAATCGTGTTACTATATTAATCCTAATTTCTTTTCTACCTCAAAATACTCTAATCACATCGTTGTACACAGTAGGTACTGTGGCATATCGAAGCGTACACTTTCAAATTCCTCTACTGAACAGTTTGTTAAATTATGTCACTTACCACACCTGTGCACTTCAGTACTATACCATCGATATTACCTATAAATATTGCCATATCAGGTAAAAGCTGTATGAGTACACCCATGGTGACAATAACTGGTTGTTAATATCTTCATAAATTATTTAAGGGGAAAAAGGGAGGCTCCACCCTCTCTCCCACTCATACATCATAATTTTTGAATCAAGTGATAAATATTCATTATATATTCCCTAAAAATTAAAAAAAAAAAATACTTAAGCACCTATTTTGTCTATACGAATAATATGATAACTACGGAGCCATTGATAAAATAATAGTCTTGCACTCATGCCGTCGGAACATGATGAATATGCGTATTCCTTATAGATTATGTATATAATAGTATAATACCTATATGGCTATATATGTTATAGTGTTATAACTTAAACAAATACCCTTTGCTTGACAAGAAATCATAGAAATTATGATATATACAGGGAAACAATTACTTTACATTGTACCTACATATCTTGTATTTTAAAAAAATATATTAAAACTCACAGCCGACTTGCGATTATTTAATTTGTTTAACAACAACAATATTGCCACATAAACCTACCTATTATGAATAAAAATGTTTGCGCCGCCACTGATTATGATTATAATATTGATTATTTATTGACATAAAAAACAAAAAAAAAATGGTGAAGTTGACATTATAATATTATCATAATTTATAATTAGTTGGACACACGCATAGAGAGGGTTTCGTCATCTTCTGCAGGCTACAGCTATCACGAACAAGCGAGTATGCACCTTACAACGTATTGATATATTTATGTATAGGTACGTATTTTCTTAATTGGTGAAACAATGAATATAGTAATATAGCAATAATATCGTAAACATAATTATTTAGTAACTATTTCCACCGAAAATATAATATTTGCAGACGATGAAGGTTATATCACTTAAAGATGATGAGTATGCAGTGGACATTGCTAAATTCATTGGAGGATTGCGGATAATAATAATGTGGCCAAAAGACGTTAGTACTTTCAGCTACTATTTATATTTTATAGGTATATAACATTGTATAATATTTTTATATTTAGCAATTTAGCAGACCCGAGAAGTTGCGACAGTAAATACAAATGTACTTGTGAATTTAGTCATTTGTGCCGAGTACACAAGAGCCTGTGCAAGTCTCATGATAACGACCTATGCATTGAAATATGCCGCGGTGCATCACCAGACTTACTATAGGGCCTTATACTTTGGATTTGGTGACGCTAACCTTCGTTTTAATTTGATTGAAAAATAATTTTCGTGTATGTACTCTGCAGTCTCAATTGTGCCGATGTCAATTTCAATAATTTCATATGGTATTGCATACAAATAAAATCTGAGTTTGATAGGGATCACCATCTATTTTTTCAGTCACTTACACTGTCTGGAAAACAAAATTTGACAGGGCATCCTGTTCCATAATCATCCACTGGCATGTTTTTACAAAACTAAATGTCATAATTCATATTCAAATTTAGAATTTTTTACTGTATGTATTAATTTATTTTATTTTATTAATAACTTATATAAAAAAAATATTATCATTAATTATCAAATATATAATTTATTATATCTCTAGGTACAAGTATTTATTATCTGTTGGATACCTATATTAATTACTAATTATTAATTAGAATACAAAGGCCAAAAGTAGTGTTACATAGAATTGTAGAACACATTATTTAATATAAGATTTATTTTTAGGTAACTACCTTCACTATGTAGTACTTAGTAGTATTATTGTTTTATGAATATAAATGTGATATAAATTCCCCCTCCCAAATATGTATTTAATAGTTCAGACATAAAAGCTATTTAACAACTATTAATTCTTATAATACCTACTTAACTTTAAACGCTGAAAAAATAATAAAATATGTTCACACATAAGCACTAACAAAATCTGAAAAATACAATCATTTTTTTAAAGTATATTATATGCATTTATATGCGAATAGGCTTCTAAAAACATACGTACATATTCAAAAACTGTAAAAATATTCAAAAAAAACATATGCATTATTTTATATAATTTTATAGAATATTTTTTATTATTTAATTTTATATTTAATTTAATTTTTAATTTTTTATATTAGGTATTATAAAAAAATTCTAGTTTTTGAACATTCAAATTTAAAATTAGATATAGATATGCTAAATAATTTTAGATTTTGAGCGGAGCGAAGAATGTATTGATTTTATTAAGAATTGCTATATGTTTTTATTTTAGAAAGAAAAAATACTGTGATAATCAACTTCAATGGTTAAACTATTATAATAGCATAAAATATTTATACAACGTGTTATTATTTATTGTTATTGACTTTTGAAACAATACCGACTTACTGTTAATCGGTGTGAAAATAAGGTGATATAATATGACAATAACATAACATTATTTAGGTATCAAAATGTTTTGAAAAATATGATATTGTGTAGGTATATAAAATACAATAATATACTAAAAAGTTTCCAATCCAAAACAAAAATATTTAAAATATTTTGGAATATTTGTACTGCAATATTTCTACAATATTTTGAAAATATAATTTTGCTATTATTATTATTATTATTATTATATCAAACTTAATGTCTCGAATTAGTCAAATTGTTCGTAATCTTGAAGACAATTGAATTTCCCTTAAAATAATTACATTAGGTAGGTACAATATTAAACTCGATTTATCGAACATTTTAATAACTCAAACTTTTCCTGTTTTCTTCAAATTTTAAAATAATACAAGAGTTTTCTAGAAATATCTCATTACCTAATCAAATAATATAATACTTTTTTGTCTTTCCTGTGATCGTATTCTTAGATGACAGTGTAAATAAGGTTTATTCTTCGGCAAGTTTGTTATTTTACTTGTTTTTATTTTTATGTAAGTATTATTATATTATGACGTTGAAACTTGAAGGCATTATCATTATTGAGTTATAAACAATTTGTGTATGTAAATTGTTTTTTTTCGTAGTTTTAATAAATTAACAATTAAATGTTTTACAATAGTTTCGCAGGGAGTTGAGAACCACTGATGGAGACTTAAAAAATACTGAGAAATACCTCAGGAAAATACCGTTCGGTGATGCCCATTTGCTCGCGTAACACAATTTTTGTGATGTACCTTCTATTATTAGGTATATGGTTAAAGTGTATGATTTATAATAATATGATGCGTCGCTGTTGCCTGTTGTTACCTATACACGTTGAAACTTTATATTATATTATGTATGTACCCATGTAATTTGTATAGTACGGAGACCGTTAGAAAAATGTGCGTTTTTCATTTCGACGGAAACGATTAAATGTGGTTTTGCGGTGTGAGCGTGGCTTGTCATTACGAGTTGGGTTTTTTTTATTTTCCATCGATGAAGTGTAATTTTTTTCCTTAATGTATGGCAAAGCACGCATCATATATAGGTATATGGGTATATGGTATGGTGGTATAGCGGAGTTAGGTCGCTTGGCCGTCTTTGAAAACGCCTTCACCCACTGAAATGGTATTATCATTATTATATTATACGTATATAGGTAGAGGTATAGGTATCTAAAACTATCTGTCTAATCATAATACAAAGTCGGTCGATGCAGAGATGATCGATACCTGCACTGTACCTATAAAGAAGCACCTACGTATATATGACGTGTGATGATGAGTAATAACTAATAATAATATTATGGGACCAGAGAAGGCGTGTACGCGTGCAGTTCCGATGATGATAATATAATAATACCTAACACGCCAATGTTTCAATCTTCTACACCTTTTGTTTATTTTTCCATACCTATGAAATAAAACAATGTTAACTAAATTTCAATAAGTACATTTTATAAATATTTAGATGGATATAATATAGTAGATTTATAAATAATGTACACGGCATGACATGTTTGCATGATGGGCGTCACACACAGATCTTAAAATAATGGATATCACATTACATCACACAAATGAATTGTATTTTCTCTTATGTAGGTCAATTGAGGGGAGGGGGAGGGGGGCAAGCAATATGAAAAATGGTACAATTCCATGTGGCAATGCCATTTACATACAAACAGGTATGTTATAGCATCGATTATAATTTATAATCAATTTTAATAGACAAAGTACTTACCATTTTACTTATATATGTATAATAGTACTATACAACGCTTAAGCAGTTACGTTTAATAATATATATGTATTATTACTATAAATAAATAGAACTATAGAAGTATTTTTTTAGGTCAATAATAACCACCAATAAGTTATAATAATCATTTTCCGCAGTTTAGGTAGGTACCTAAGTAATATTTAAGGTATAAAATGTGCACAGTGTCATAATCACCATTATACGACTCACACAAGGTGTTTTATGTAGTTTTTCGTGTGAATTTTGACGACGACGCGTCGAGTAATAAATAATGTGTATATAATATTATATGTCATATGTAATGAGACTCGTGCGTGTACGCAATTGGCGGCAGGTTAGGACAGCGGGTGTGTCGCGGTAGTATACTTTTCCTCGATTTTTCCCGGTTTATTTTCCCCTCCTATCCACTTCATCGTGCACTATATGTGCGTGCTCAAGTCAGATTATCGACGGTTTGATATAATTTTTTAATGCGTACACATATAATAATATATAATATACATGTGGCGGTGACAACAAAAGACTACGAGAGAACAAGGAAAATATTTCGAAAAACGTATGTGTTTTTTCGATTTTTTAAGTCTAATATTGCTACAAAAAGTTCAACGACTCAAGCCGCGCACTCGGTCGAAACCGTAGAAAATCGCAACTGCAGCATTGGCCTCCAGCTGTGTAGTTACTCGGGGATCTACTCGATTTTTGATGAGGGGTGACGGCGGCAAGCAAAAATTCATCCAAATAAGCAAAGACAGTATATTGGTTTATTCCGAAATATTTTTTAAAATCTTTTTTCGGTCTGATCATATACATAAATGAAATTCAATTTAGCCAAAAATTGAATGTTTTTGTTCCATATTTTAACTGTGTATATTATATTATAATTTATATAAGATTATATCATTCACCAAATATTATTGTTTATAATCTATATAAAGCACGAAAATTACGTATGTTCAAAAAACTAGAATATACATGATACATGGGTGTAATAATATATGATAAATATAGGTACTTATATAAAAGGTGTTTGTTGACATGTGTTCTACAACATACATAATTAACCATATTGTAATATGCACTGTATTTATTGTCTCAACATCTGGTCAATATTCCATGAACTCAAATCACAAATGAAAAATAATTTGCGGCATTTTGCGGTTTTCAATGTTTATACGATTTCGAGTTTTTCTATATGATTTTTGAACTTTTAAAATATGCACCTTTAAAATAAAAATTATCATGTCGAGTCAAAAATAGAAGATGAGTTATTTTCATATATTAAAGCAAAATAAATAAAGATGAATAATTTGTACAAAGATGTACAATAACATACAATTGAATTAAAGGATTATAATATCATAATATATCACTTCTTTCTAAACTTTTATCAAATTCAATCGACAGTCTTACACTCTTTTCACAGTTTCGCAAATCAATTTTAAAGTCCCCCCCCCTTGTAATACTAGATTTGTACTTGTTCATTTGTTATTAAATCTTATATTTCTAATTATGTACTAAAATCTCTCTCTTATTATTTTTTAAGACTCCGATTTTAACTGTCATTAAACTATTTATCAACTGGATGTTTTATTATAATTATTGTTACTATTAATATTATTATTCTAATTAAAATAGCTGTAAACATTTTTTATATTATCATAATACCTATGTCTATCGCTTTATATTTTTGGGCCTCGGCCGGTAATGTTATAAAAATAAAATAATCAGACTATATACTAGTTGTCATAGAAATATTTGACAAATTAAATAACTTTTGCTCTAATCAATATTTAAAAAAACAATTATTTTGTTCGTAGTTCATACACGATCGCTCTTCAAGTACCTATAAGGTCTACATTTTTATTTTTTTTATACCAAACGGCCAATTTGTAAGTCTAATTTAAAAATTAATTAGTTTGTTTTCAGTCTAAAGAGTATTAATATTTTTTTAAGTATAAGTCCTACTTGAATTTAATTTTAATTAGTTTTTTCAAAATATTAATTTTGTGAATTTTCAGACATAAGTGAATTCTTAAACATTTACTATCCATACAATTTTCATACTTTTGACTATTGTATCAATTTTTCATTTTTCATCTGTCAGGTATTTTTTTTACACCCTGTATATTATAATATATAATATAAAAAAGCTCTAATTTTCAAATGCACATTTTGCTAAGTATTACAAATTCACGTTTAACTACGTGTATATAATGTGTAGGGTGTATTAAAATGCGTTTAACTCGAAAAGGATAACAATATTTTATAAAAGCATTTTCCACATGATATATAGTTTAAGTTATATTATACGCAATACAACAAGCAATAATTTATCGGCCGCTGAATCGAGTCTGTTGTGGCATGCACAGTTCACGTCTAATATAGAGTATAACAATAATATAAATATATGCACTATTATTATTATTATTATTATTATTATTATTATTATTATTATTATATTGCCTATCATGTGCATATTTTACGATTATTATAATATATTACGTTCGTTATTATCCGAATGGAATAAACCGGACATAAATAACACGAGTTCTGACACGTTAATATTATACAATATTCCATCCGTGGATCTTTTCCCCGGTTTTTCGCGGCACAATTTCCGTTTTATCATCATGATAATATTATTTTATAATATGTTTATACCTACTACTATTAGACGCCTGCAGTAGTGCAGTATTAATGTATTATACATCCAACATAATAAAATTAACGCGGATGCGAAAAGTTTCTTCCGAACGTCAGCTGATTTATACTCGCTTTAAGAAATTGTTATAAATTATACCAAAGCCTCAATAATTATACATGTTTACCTATATTTATATTATGTACATTCGCATACATATACACGATACATCTTATATATACTTAGATACACCGAAGTCATCAAACCATAAGCCTCTTCTATATGGCGAAACAAACCACGTGCAAACTACGCTTTGTAAATTATGAATTCATAGCCTTGCTTGAAATATGCGCTGTTGTATAACATAGCACATTAATATTTTTATAATATAAAGTTTGTGAGTTTATATAGTAAATTAAGGGGCAATATTTAGACAAAATGAAATTTTGTTACATAACCTTACCTTGTTGCCGTCTCTCATTACATTTGTGTTTGTCTTCAATGATAATTGCTGATTAGTGTGAGTGTAATATTGTGTGAGTGCAGCTTGCTCTCAATGTCAACCTCACTGTCGACCAAAAATGAATAGCGTGATTTTTGCTCAAAACACGCTTTACAAGAAAACCCTTCACGCACCGCAGAGTGGTCTGATTCGAAAAATATTTTTCGTTAGAATTTTCTTCAAGGCGCATTGGATTTAAATTTTTTTTCCAAATACTTTACAAAATAATCGGTGAACACACTTATTATTATATTTCTTAATTCTTATTGTTTGTCTATCCGACCTTTTTTTTTTCGCTTCTCGCCTTATTGTACTTCTGACGCGGGGACCAAACGGAAAAAAAAAAATAGGAAAATACAATTGTTTGCGTGATTGCCAATATGCACTGTATTATTCCGCTCGAGTGGAGCAGGGAGAGGACATCGCTGCAGCAGAAGAATATACGAGTATACACTTCGTTCGAACACATTTAATCTAAAATAAGTACAAAATATAATAAAATATTATTTTAAATAATTTAATATTTAAAGTTATGGTAAGCGTCTCGCGCAATAATAATAATAATCTAGATTCTAGAACGAATTCTCTACACGGAAAATAAATATGTGCCACACTCGTCGTCGCTATACAAAAGAGCGATCACTCGCACACTGGTAAAGCAAAATTGACTGAAGAAATGTAAGTCATATTAATTAGTCATTTTGCTTTAGTCATAATAAAGCATTGTTGTCGCTCACTAAATAAAACATAGTTAGTCAAATCAAAGTATATCAAGTAGTCGTCAAAATGTCGTCCGACGAGGAGGACGTTGCTATTAATATTTTATGGTTTCTTTGGTATAGTTTTCGACGTAGCACAGTTGAAACACAGTCGTTTTTCAACGGCGAATGGCACGCTTTCAAACCAAGAAAATTATAAGGAGTTGTGAGTTGTATATAGCAAATAGGTACATAAGACTGCGAGTAAGTTGCATTACTAATTTCTTTTTTAGATGGGGTGAAATTTGTGAAGTTGAAATTTCGGAAAATTTTCCAAAATATGCAAATTAAGCACAGTAACGTAAAAATAAGCGGTTTCCGGCAAAATGTATGAACTATGCAAAAGATGCACATTCAAATTTTAGATTTGGTATGAATTTATTTCGCACTCTGCTACATTTTGCAATAAATAAAAAAAGTATGCAAATGCTATAAGTCCCGAACCTTGGTCATAAGGTTTTTTCCCCGTCACTTACCTTTATGTGAGAGCCTAAGTTAGGTACCTACACGGCTGTATATATATTACATTATTTATTACGCTATAGTGTAGTAGTATAATATAATCACTAGGGCTAGGATAGTATAGGATTTTGCATTTTTTTTTAGGATTTACAGGACATAGATTTTCAAGCACAAAATGTGATTTGGTCATATTCGAGTCCAAATTTATAGTTTTTATTTTGCTTTTTTTTGCATTATTTGTACTTTTAAGGATTTAGGGTCATTTTTTTAGCATTTTTAGGTCATTTTTTCAATTTTACGGGGATTTTTTATACTTTTTTGAAATCTAGGTAATATTTTTATACATTTTCATTTACACTAGATGTTCTCGATAAAAGTTTTGAATTTATAACAGAAATAATATCATATTCAATATTTCAATTATAGAGATAGTATAGAGAATAATCTTCGATACCTCGAGTTATCTTAATCGTTAAATTAAATGACAGTGATGTGGAGAGTACAGTGTGTAGTAGTGTGTTAATACTCGTTATCGATAATAAAACCACTTATATATTACAACAATAAACTTCGATACTATAAAAGTTTTTCATGCTACAAAACATTGCTAGCAGATAATCGGCGGTCATTTGTATTTGAAAATTTGAAGGAGCTACTGATTGTCCAATGCAACAATACAATTTAAACGTAATTTTCAGAATAAAAAAAATATACGTATATATTTTTTATTTTATAGTATTTTTGTTGTTTTTTTCAGAAAATTTTAAGCTGGCCGTTGCATGATAAGTCCAAACTTCAAACTTTATTATTCATATCAAGAAAATCCTAAATTAACATTTTTTTTGCTATTTTTTTATAATATTATAATTTAAATAATTTTTTACCGAAATATTAATTAATAATTATAATGCATTTTTATAACATTTTAAAATCATTTTTTATCTTTTGGGCATTTTTTAAGTTCATTTTTAGGTTATTTTAAGGTCATTTTTTTTAGGTTTTTTGGGTCATTAAAATCCTAGCCCTAATAATCACACAATTTTTTAGCAAATACTGCACACTATTAAAGTATAATATTGTTTGATAACATATTAATGCCGAGCCCAGAGAGAATATTATATTCACTATTAAAGTATCCATTTTTTTACTACATCTGTAAATTTCAAAGCCTAATTTTGAATTTTTTTCATGTCCCGACACTTCTAGAGTTTTATATTAAGTTATAGTTTAACCGTTAAGACTAAAAACAATATTGTGAGATGCCGGACAAAAAAATGGACTCGCGACAGTAGTGTATCTAAATGGAATATACGCAGAGGTCCGTGTTCTGAATTGTTTAGATTTAAACACTCCGAATAATATTATGTTTCGGAATCTGAAATAAAAAGTGTATCGTGTCATCCAAAGAATTCAAAAACTCGAAAACTGATAACAACATATTATATTATATCTATCATCTATGGCAAAAGCCGACCGTCGTTACTCGTCGGAGACGATTCACAATTCTAATAATTTCATTGAACAAAAGAGAAATGTGTAAGGCAACATTAAACATTTGCTCACATATTTCATTCTACTCAAGTAATTTTTACAAAAAATCTCGATTTTTTCAGTTCGGGTTTAAATGAAGAAAGAAGTTCGTCGATATGACGTCTGCACTCAAATTATGGCCTTGCAGCTATATAATACCCGAAGAGTCGATGTATAGGTTGATGTATAAGTTTGATTACCTATTCTTATGGGGCTTACATATTTTACTTTTTAGTCTCAAAATCAAAATTTATTGTCACAGACAATTTGCTACCCGGGTAAAGTCGGGGCATATTTTTTGTTCCCGAGCGCGCAACACAAAAAAATACGCTTATAGCACAAACGACGACGGCATATCCAGGTCGCTGAATAATAACATATTTATACAATTAAATAGATATAAATAGTGTTGTACATACTAGTCATACCACAGTAGTACAGTACACGGGAGTTCTTATGTCCCGCAAAATTCAACAATTTTTATTTCTAATTTATATAAATTTTTAGTAAGATATGAATATCACTATGCCGTCTGCTTGTGGTCGAACCGCGAATTAAAGTGACGCCGTCATACATCAAACATCAAATCATTTTATAAAGGACTGGGAAAGTCGCTCTGCTGATTATTGAATATCCATTGGAAATTAAATAATTAAATTTTAAATTTTAAATAATCTCGAATAGCTTAAAATATACCTAACCAATGCACTCAAAATTAATACAAAAAATATTAATTATTAATTTCGTGCTCGACAGTATTCAGAGAAAATATTTAACTTGGAATTTTACAAACTATAGTTGGTATAGTCGGTATACGGTAAATGTGATACATTAGGCACTGAATACCTTTATGTTAAATCTAAAAAGTAGTAATCACATTTATTTACAATAAGATTTTTATTTAATAACTCATAAAAAAATATGCTTGTGCTTCGAATATTTGAACACCACCTTAATTAATTATTAAAATAATAGGTACTTTAAATATTGTTGTAATTTAAATTTTAAAATTATAAATTATTTTGGTTATTGTCATACCTCATTGAATTATCTTAATGATCAAATCTCAAGCACGGACCTCCTTGATATACAATTTTGTAATATACTATATACCTATCACCTATGGTTTTATCATATTGACGTAGTATAAATTATAATGCAATCCGTGGCGATTGTCGAAGTAGTTGCAAAGACGCAATCGATCTAAAATTTCAGTTAGCAAAGCTGCAGACATGAACAAGAAACATATGAAGCGATCCGTACGGTTTGTTTTTTCATAATAAATCTCAATATTTTAAGACTTAAGTTCAGTCGTATTTATGATTTATTCCGCAGTGCACACACTATATCAGGAATTCCGCCGAAGCCCTAAAGCGTCGTTTAAAGTAATGTTTAAAGTAATTAATTTTGGTTTCATATTTTTTTGGTGCTTAAATTTATTTTTTATACCTCAAATAAAAATTTAATTTCATGAAAAATATGCTACCCCTATGTACGATGTACCACATATTATTTTATTTCTGAGAGCAAATGCATAAAATACGAGAGATCAAAATATAATATACAAAAGTCGCTCGTCGTCGTCGTTTTCTGCTCCCTGATCGTAGGGTAATTTTATAATTATAACCTATTCTTAAGTACTTGAATAGACATTCATTATACGGTTTAATTTAGAAATACCCGTTATAAGTGATTACTGATTACTCATAAGGCACAATTTTATTTTATAACCTACAATTATTTTCAAATTCAAAGTTAGCTGTTCCGGGACACTATTAATTTAGTGTTATATATATTTCATTGTTCTATTATAATATATTAATATGTCATTTTATTATAGTTGTATCCAAAAAACAAAAATGTTCAAAGAGTGGTAAACTCACTATCCTAAAAAGTAATCACCCCGTACGAGTGATTATGAAAAATATACTTTTATACTAGTACAGGTATCTTTACATAATATAATAAATAGTAATGAAATAAATAGACACTGGCGTTCAAATATTCAAAATGTTTGTAGTTATTCAAACCTGGGTGTATACGAGTTAAAAAATTAAAGTTATGTAAATTTTAACTTTTTAACTTCTTTTAGATTCCGAGCGGAGCGATGAATGTATTGATTTTACAATTTATTTATTTTGTTTCTGTCATCACATTAATTTGGGAGAGTAGATAGATAGTAGATAGATAGTAGATAGTTAGAGAAACGATTTAACTTGGAATTTTACAAGTTATAGTGGGTATAGTCGGTAAACGGTAAATGTGATGGATTAGGCACAAAATACTTTTAGATATGTTAAATCATCTAAAAAGTAGTAATCACATTTATTACAATAAGATTTGTATTTAATAACTCATAAATAAATATGCTTGTGCTTCGAATATTTAAACACCACCTTTATTAATTATTAAATTAAAAATTAAAATAATGGGTGCATAATATATTTTTGTAATTTAAATTTTAAAATTATAAACTATTTCGGTTATTGTTATACCTCATTTCATTATCTTGTTGATCAAATCTCAAACACGGACCTCCTTGATATAAAAATTTGTAATATACCATATATCTATGGTTTTATCATATTGACGTAGTATAAATTATAATACAATCCGTGGCGATTGTCGAAGTAGTTGCAAAAACGCAATCGATCTAAAATTTCAGTTAGCAAAGCTGCAGACATGAACAAGAAACATGAAGCGATCCGTACGGTTTTTTTTTCATAATAAATCTCAATATTTCAAGACTTAAAAGTTCATTCGTATTTCTGATTTATTCCTTCCGCAGTGCACACACAATATCAGGAATTCCGCCGAAGCCCGAAAGCGTCAATGTTTAAAGCAATTAATTTTGGTTTCATATTTTTTTGGTGCTTAAATTTATTTGTTATACTTCAAATAAAAATTTAATTTCATGAAAAATAATATGCTACCCCTATGTAGACACATATTTTATTTCTGAGAGCAAATGCATAAAATACGAGAGATCAAATAATATACAAACGCCGCTCGTCGTCGTCGTTTTTCTGCTCCCTGATCGTAGGGTTATTTTATAATTATAACCTATTTTTAAGTACCTACTTGAAATAGACATTTAATATACGGTTTAATTTAGAAATACCCGTTATAAGTGATTACTCACAAGACACAATTTTAATTTATAACTTATAAATTTTTTTAAATCCAAAGTTAGCATATTATACAGGACATTATTAATTTAGTGTTATATATATTTCTTTGTTCTATTATATATTAATATTACATTATATTAAAGTTGTATCTAAAAAACAAAAATGTTCACAGAGTGGTAAACTCACTATCCTAATCAGTAATCAACTCGTACGAGTGATTATGAAAAATATTATACTTTTATACTAGTATTGGTATCTTTATATAATATAATAAAATATAGTAATGAAATAAATAGATAAATTATAATTTATAGTTCAATTAAAAAAAAAGACATCTCTTATTACTATAGTTGACTTTTGTACCAATGTACATATATTTTTTTTTACTCTTTCACATATAAAATTACATGTGGTTTTATTTTTATTGAACTAGGGGTACTTTTAATTTTTTTTGCCAAATCATTGTGCACTTCTCATCTATTTACACGTCGTACATACGCTACATAATGATCATGTCCATAAGAATTTATTTTTTTATTTTTTTTGTTTCTGTCATTACGTTATTTTGGGAGAGTATAAGTGCTTAGATTTTCTTCGACAAGCATCTTTTCTGGTAGAAATTTGAATAGTATCGGTACTTCGAGGGGTCAAAAGTAAAAAATTCTCAATAGTTTTCAAAAGCGGCAAGAAAAACAAACAAAAAAATTAAGGAAAAAAGTGAATTTTTACGGATACCCGGTTTTCGACAAAACCGATTTTGGTTTTTGATGTAACTTTCAAAAAAAAAAAATACCGTAGATATACATGGAATTTTTACTGAATATTAATTATAACGGCGTTTTCTATAAACCATACAATTTTGACAACAAATTTTTATAAGAGTTTAAACTTTGAATTTTGACAAAATAAGTAAAAGTCACGAAAATGTGCACAATATTTTGAGTTAGAAATTCATATAAATGTTTCGTTTTATATCTAAGTTTTTAAAACTTAATACAAGATTCTTTATAAGTTTGTCTGCCTTTACCAAAAAAAAAAAATTCTACCGGAAAGTCGAATTAAAATTTTATAAGCATTTGATGTTTAAATTTTGACAACATTGGATATTCACTTCATTTCTTATGTAGTGATTTTTACTTATTTTTTTATAATAAAAAACCAATAATTGCAGATATTGAAATTCACATAATTTTGATATATTTTCAATTCATATACTTAATGCAATTTTGCTGTTTACAAACAATTTGAATTTTGAATTTTTTTAGTTTATTTAGTTTTTTTCAGGAGGTTAATAAAATTTTAATAAAATTGTATTTGTTGGGCAAAAAAGCTTGAAAATTCAATACAATTCTCCTGATATACATTTACAATATTAGTTTAAAAATATTTAAAATACATAGGTACGTTTAAATTTTAACAAAATTCTTTAATCACAATAATATCATCGAATATACTAAATTATTGAGTAATATTACAGACTGACAGACCGTCTTCGCTCAGAATCGTTTTTCCGTATACAATGATTTTTTATCGTTGAATTCAAACTTAACACCATCCATTTCAGTGACCCAATTGTAACCTAATATACAGCAGAGCGACCTCCACATACTGCAGCTTTTTTTAAATATAATTTTCAATTCTTAACATTTTTAACTTAACTGATTTTTATTGCTAAACATTTATTAAATAATGAGTTATTTTTTATCAAGTCGTAGTTGCGTAGTTTGTTTATAAAATATAAAATAATAAATATAGTAAAAATTATTATTATTGATGATGCTACCAAAACCAGAGGTCTAAAACCAGAAAACTGGCTATTAATGTACATTAAAAAAAAAAGTTAGTCGTAAGTTTCCAAATCATTGGCGCAACTAGACATTTTAAGTAGGGGGTGCTTAAGCTCCAGGTTTTTTTTGTGACTCGATTGGACCTAACACCACTATTTGCCTATACTAACCACTAAAACAAAACAAAAACCATAGTTCTGGGTCTACACAGGACAGTATAAATTGATTTTAAAAACAGAAACAAAAAAAGTCATACTTGATGTAGACCCAGAACAAAAAGTCACTTAAAATTAATTTTTAATTCTTTTATTAATAATAATATATTATAAATCAATTTATATGTTATTATATTTTCTACATTATATATTTTTTATTCACATTTTTTACTATAATATTAAATCTATACGACGGTCTTTCTTTGAGTATTCGTCTAGTATAATATCGAGGTCTAGATTATTAACAATATCTCTCTCGATGTGCAATACAGAAAGATAACCGAAACGATCTTGTGTCATAGATGTTCTAGTCCAGTTTTTAATACGACGCATGGCAGAAAAAGATCGTTCACATGATGCAGAACTGATAGGTAGTATCAGGGCTACTTTAAGTAAGGAATGAATATTAGGATAGACTTTTTTTGAAATAATGGTTTTTATTTCTTCTAAACCAAAATTTGGTTTTAACTGTATGGCACAGTTCCGTGCTACAGTCATGGAATCCAAATCAATTTTAACTTAACTGAATTAAAAATAAAATTAGGAGAACTATTAACTTAAAACTTTTTGAAATGTTTCATATCGACTTAACTTAACTCAGTTAAAAATTTTCATCAACTAGCCCAGGCTTGCAGTTATTATTATACTAAATTATTTTTTACATATAGGTACTCACATAACATATTATCTAACTCTGATTTATTGCAATAATTATTTATTTTCTTAAACACAATATTTCAGGAATTAATGTATTATAAATTAATTAATAATAAAAATAATTGATTTGAACGATATTTATAAAATATTGAAATAAAATAAACACACTTGCTAATCAGTAATGGTAACTAGTCCCTGTGTATTATACAATTATTAAAATAAAAATGAACCAGTAACAGAGTTCTAGTAGATAACTAATTTGCCGTGATGCCTAGTGAAGAAATATGACTTTCGTAAGGTATAAAACTTATACGTTCTTGAATAAAATAGTTAAGACACAAATTAACACATAATAATAAGTATAGGTAAGATAAAAGCTAAAACTTAAAGAGATTATTTTAGCTATATAATATAAGTAATTTCTAATAACAAATAGCTCATACGTATATTGTTGAACATTTTACTATATAGGCTGCTTTTTTTTCAGAGATGGTATTCGTCTGTGAAAATTTGCCAATTTTGAATACAATGTCATATTATACAGTGGGAAATGTGTTGACGTGAATGTTTCAAAGACTTGGTTGTATAGCAGAAAACATGTGGTATGTACTTTTTATTTTTCAGTAGATTTATTTAATATTGTGAAATGATCAGAGTTTGTATTGCCCCCGACTTTTCAATTTAATTGTTCTGCAACTACTGGTATAACGCTATTCCGGCTATCAATAAAATTAGGAAATTGGTCAGGTATGAAATTTATTTAAATTTTTAATTTAAAATTATTTTTGTAATATTTAAATATTTTCACCGATTATCAGGTACGATGACCTGTAGGCACTATAGAGACTGTGTGTGTGTGAGAGAGAGTGAGGGGTAGTGAGATGGAAAAAAGGGGTGAATAGAGAGAGAGAGAGAAAGAGAGAAATGGGAGGGAGAAAGAGTGATGGGGGGAGGGGAGAGTGAGTGAGACTTGTAGGGAGGGAGAATAGGAAGTGTGGAGGTAGAATATTTAGGTTAACAATGTCGAATACGTACGAAAGGTTCTTGAATTGCAAAAGTCACTAGACCAATCAGCTGAAAAACTACCTAGTGATAGGTTGAAAACCTTGACTTATGGGATAGAATAAAAAGATCAGTAGGGGATGTCAGAGCACTGTTTGCTCTCTTTGTCCCACGCACAACAAAACAATTAATGTATCAGAACCAACCATATGTTGTTACTTTAATAATGGTTGGTTCTGCAAAACATAAATTTGCTTTGTTGCGCGTGGGACACAATGAGCAAAAAATAGTGCGTAGACATCCTCTCAAAAGTGTCATCAAGTTGAACAAAAAAATAAGAAAAGACGTATTTCTATGTCAAACCATGGGTTTTTGATCTCTTTTACCCTAGCGTCAAAACCAACCCAATGTTTTATTTTTTTTATTTTAAGAAAAACAAAAATTATCCATCACATGCTTGTGATGGTGGTAGAGAGTTATATAACATAATTATAAGTAGAAAAAAAAACTTACAAGAATTTAGTAATCAATACATACAATTAGAATACTTATACTAATATTAAATTACAAAGTTAAAATATATTTCGTTATAATTTATTAAAGTATTGAAAATAACCAAATATGAATCTTCATTCCTGTAGTAATACGTTTAACCTTCTGTAAAGAATATGTCCTTTTTTATATTTATTGGCATTAAGTTATAATTTTTTGGATCTAGATAATCAATGAATTTTTGACCAAACGTTTTTTTAGGATATTCCATTTTAACATCAAATGCTCTATTTTGTCTTTTAATTATTACCTTATTAATATCCAGATATGATTCAAAATTTTTAATTATATATACAATTATTATTTTCTTATAAACAGACTCAAATGGTAACACATCTAATAACAAAAAATTGTCTTTAATTGAACCAGCTAACGTATTTTTACTTTAAATGTAGTATGGCTGTTACTATTAATATTAAAAAAATATATTTAAACTACCTCGGAGCGTGGGCAGATTACCCATTACAAGCGATACATTTTTTGGCTGTGCTTTGGAACATGTAACGCACTGAAATAACCTTTAATGGCGCCATACGAGACTTAAGTTATTAGCACCTACTTGTTGCGATTTAACGATGCCATCCGTATCTGTTGTGTGCATATATATCATTTTACGGGCAATGTGGAATACCGGCCAATGTGTACATTGCCCAGTCAATGTGGTTCTGCCCGGGAAATGTAAACCACGAATTTTTTTTAACCAACTAATATTATTATTTATTATTATTATAAATTATTATCATTACATATTTATAATATAATGTTTTTTTAAAAACAATCATTATTAATTTTATTCATGTACTATAATACGAATATTTTGATAGAAAAACAAAAAAATAAATAAATAACAAGTATCATCATTTTATTTTTATGATTTTACCTATTTATTTGAACAAGTTTTAGAACCATGGCACTTACAATTACATAGTTTGTCTGCTTTTCTACACTTGATTTTTAAATAGGCAGTACCATAAGTAACAAAAATAAGTTTATACACAATGTTTCGAAAAATTCATAGTTTATTGTATTATGATAAATGAATAAAATGAATAATGATTTTAAAATAAAAAAAAAATTTTTTTTTTTAATTTTAATAAATTAATATTTTATTTAAAAAAAATCAATACTATAAATAGGTGTAATAATAATAAAAAATAATATTCTTTGGTTAAAAAAAAATTCGTGGTTTACATTGCCCGGTATTCCACATTGCCCGTAACATATATACACGCACCGTGTGCTTTCGTGGATGCATCAGCAAATCCGTGTAATCTCTATTAATTTCTTCTTGTCAGAGCCCAGCTAACGAGGTATACTAAATGAATTGAGCTCGTTTAGACAATTATTGTATGTCTCCTGCTGTACTTGTATGTGTGATAGAACTGGGCTGTTGCAACGCCATAAACTTATTGCAACAATATTTTACCCACCAATATTACCGGACCTACTAAGCCGAATGGGTAAAGTAACAGGGTTTTATCGATTCCGGCGATTCCGCCGTTTTAATATCAATTCCGCCGGCTATCGATTCCACCAAGGTTTTTTATTTATTGATTCCGCCGAGCTTTTTTATTTATTGATTCCACCGGCTATCAATTTCGGCGGATATTTGTTTATGTTGATTCTACTGACTGTATTTTTTTTAATCAATAGTATGGGTATAAGATACACTCAATTTACCATAATTTTTTTAAATTTAAATTTAAACATTTCAAAAAAAAATTCAAACATTGCTAGGCCGTCAAGAATATGTCTTTTTGTTGTTTCAGTTTTTACTTACGGTACTTGTACGACGTACGTATGTAGTAATCACTTTTCGGTTCCCAGTATAAACCTAGAGTTTTCACGATTTCTCTATCCATTGGTACGGTCTTTAATTCATCTTTGTTTTGATTCTGAGATAAATCTGTATGGTTCGTAGTCCATTTTGATAATTCGAATCCCCCACCTCGCATAATTGAAATTAATTCGTCACGCAATTCAATTGCTTCCATCAATGAATCTGCCCCGGTGAGGCAATCGTCGACACAGAAATCATTTTTAATTATTACTTTTAACTTCGTGTTAGTGGTCTTATCGCCGATGCGATTGACGCAACTTGTTGCCAAAAAACCTGCCTATACTTGTCCGAAATTTGATTACTATAATCTCCATAAGTACTCCAAAAAATATTTTACTTAAGAAAATAAAAAAAAAATAATGAAATAATGATATTGTCTTACATTAAATTTATCACGCCATATAAAATAATTTTAACAACAATTTTTTTCATTTTATGACCCTAATTACACTTCATTCATAATAATTAGGCAATTTTTACCCTTGTAATAATTTTTGTAAATTTGTCTTTTCAATAGAAATTAGACAAAAATAGTATATTGAAATGATATTTTATTAAAAAAACGTTTGTCAAAGATAAAAAATAATGATATATAACAAATAATATCAAAATATGTTCGATAAACATGTAACATGTT